>NW_024963103.1:30943-77623 GCF_019238085.1 Lagopus leucura | reverse complement strand
CTCAAATGTAAATTCTCCCTCCTAATGGCACAGGTTGGGTTTTTGTTACTGTCAACCCTGACATTTCATTTCCTTCTTTCCAACCTGGCTGCACGGACACCTTTCAAGTTCCAGGTTGACAGGCACAAGGAGTTTCCTTGCAGAAACACGTCACTAGGGGTGAAAGATGCATCCCAAGTGCGTTGTTCATGTGCCAGGAAAGGATTCTCAAGATGCACTGCTCCATCAGGTCCATAGGACTTTGGCCTACACTCCTGCAGCTCCTTTGCTCCTTCTTGTTGATCTTCTTAAAAAGGAGTGACATGACCTTTCCTCCAGTCTTTGGGACACTTCTCCCAATCACCAACTTTTGCTTCGTATTTTTGTGTTTGTGTTTGGCCAAGTATTTTTTGTCTCCCCATGCAGGCCTCCCTACACTTACCTTATGAACTCTTTTTTTTGATGCGTCTCTCCTGAGTTTCCAGGAGGTTATCCTTGTGTATTAACCAGCTTCCATGGGCTTCCCTTTCTTCTGGGGTCTTACGATAATCTACCGTCTGGTTTCTTGAAATGGCCTCTTTCAGCTCTCCAGAAGTCCACAATTGTGATATTGTTGTGACCACTTTCCTGCCTTTAGGATATTCATCGCTACCATCTCATGGACACTGATGCCAATGCTTCCTTTCACATTCACATTCAACATGACACCATCCTTTTCAGTGAGGATGGGGTGCAACACAGCACCTCTCCTCAGAGCTTCTCTGTCATTTAGGGAAGGAAGCTCCACAGAAAAGAAATCTCCTGGTTTGTTTATATCCTGCTGAGTTGCTCCTCCTGCAGATACCATGATGGCTGGAGGTTTTGATCTTGCTGCACAATGGCTAGTGACTGTCAGACTAAAGGGAGAGGGAGTAGAATGAACCATGTCGCATATCCGTAAAGGAAGAGAAGACTTAGGTGCATGACTGCAGATTGTAGTGCTTTGAGGAGTTGGTTCTATTCTTATTAAGGGAGTTACCAACCATTCCTCCTCCAGAAACTCCCAAGCCATGCCCTGTCCACTGACTGAACACACCTGCTCCTTCACTCTCTGCTCCTATTCTGTTGATTGTGATGTTGCTGTACTGGAGTAATCCTTAGATCACTCACGCAACACTTGAAGGAAGTTATCTTGACGTAGTAGACATGTCAAAAATGAGGAAATGAAATTGCAGAGTTGAGGGAGACAAAACCACAACCTGCACCATTAGGAAGGATTATTTGCATTTGAGGTGAGTCTCATGGAAAATTACTGCCTGAGTGGAGCGATTATGGGCCTGAGGCAGTGGAGGAACAGTATAAAAGTATATTCATCTCCTCATTCCCTCATCCATTCCTTGCTTCCATCTCTCTGCGAACAAGGTGAGTCCAAATCCCTTCCACCACCCCCTCATCTTCTGGGATTTCACTATGCATGCAAGTGCCTTCATCGTAGGCAGGGCATAGGCAGACAGCTGTTGCACATTGGGCAGTACCGTTGGTATCAAAGGGAAGTAAAAAAACATGAGGTTCCTTACACGGCATTCATTTCCTCAGCGAGCACAGTGCCTCGGCTCTCTCCTGCTGGGATGGCGGGATGCTCCTCTCTCTCTTCTGTGTCCTCCTGACCCTCTGTGCCAACAGGTGCCCCTCCAGACACAAGACATGTCCTGCTACGACCAGTGCCTGCCACGCCTGCCCTGCCAGCCCTGCGGCCCCACCCCTCTGGGCAGCAGCTGCAACGAGCCCTGCGTCAGGCAGTGCCAGGACTCCAACGTCTTCATCCAGCCCTCTCCCGTGGTGGTGACCCTGCCCGGACCCATCCTCAGCTCCTTCCCGCAGAACACCGCCGTGGGATCCTCCACCTCCGCTGCCGTTGGCAGCATCCTCAGCTCTGAGGGCGTGCCCATCTCCTCTGGAGGCTTTGGCCTCTCTGGCATTGGCAGCCGCTTCAGTGGCAGGCGGTGCTTCCCCTGCTAAAGCTGCTGGCAGCGGCCCTGGAGAAAGACTCCAGGGACCCAGGAGTTTGAAGCAGAACTGAGACAGAGCATTGGCGTTCAGCCTGCGCTTTCAAAAGACATGGTCCATTTCTGCCTTTCCCACTCCCTTTTTTTCTCCTTGTACCATTGCTGCTCACCATTGTGGTCCCCTGGACAGTCTGTCCCACAAAGCCAGCATAGGGAGGATCTGATCGGATGGCCTTCTGTGGAAAGGGCAGACAGACAGCTGGCAACGTGTCCACTGTGATCATGCAGCACAGACTATCAACTGTCCCTAATGCTTTCTGCACCAGAGTCTTTCCTCCCCATGATCTCATTTCCCTCCTTTGCTTCATTAAATTTTTGCTGCATCCTAGCCTTTGCCTCTGTGTTATCCTTCCTTGGTGGACACTTCAGTTTCCAGCTGCCAGTAGGAAAGCAGTTGCTCTATCGCTGTCAGTGGGTATGTTGGTCACGCCAGAACCATTCCACTTTTCCAGAGGGTGGGCAGAGTGAGACATTGTACTGTGGGTCCCCTTGGGAAAGCACTACCACTTCCATATGCAGATGTTGTTCAACAGTCCCACAGTGTCTCTCGCTTTCAGTCCCATCTTTGCTGCCTCTTTGTTCTGATGTGTCCTCTCAGACACAATGTACATCTTGCTTGGTCACTGCTGGCCTTGATTAAGCAGTCAGTTCTGCTGGATGCACCAGAGGTTTGCAGACCCACATTCACTTGGGGAGGGGAGGAAATGGAATTTGTCTTCCTCCAGATGCTGTTCTGCTTTTCAGGTACACATGGTTTGGTTTTCTTGTCAAAGAACCTGGAAGTGTTCATGAATTCTCTTAAAATTCACAACTACACATAACCCTGATTCGGGGGCAACCTCATCACTATCCCTATGTTTGGAGAGCAGTACATGCTATTTAACATTTAGGGCTTGTCAGTATACACTGCCAGCAAGGGAGGAGCTGCTTTTCCTTCTGTTTGTCTATTCTTCAAGAAAAAAGAAGATGTCTAGATAAATCAATTCAAGTCAACACTGGCTAGCACAGTCTCAGATAGCAAAAAAGACTTTTTCAAGTATGCCAACAGCAAGAATATGCTGAAGAAAAACACTGTACAGATACTTGTTGCATGCAATCACCTAACAAGTAAGGATGAGGAAAAGACAGAGGCATTTAATGCTTTTTTTATTGTCTCAATTTTTAATAGCAGTGACAGACCTTGGGCTGCCCAGACCTCAGAGTTAGAGCACTATGATTGGAGGAGCAATTACTTCCCATCTGTGCTCACCAGAATTGCAAGGAAGCAGTCACATCAGCTCAACATTTGTAAGCCAATGGATCCTGACATGCTTTACCCTAGAGTACTGAAGGAATTAGCAGATGTTACAGCTGAATCCCTCTCAACAATTTATCAAAGGTTGTAGGAGTCTGGGGAGGTCTCTCATGACAGGAAGCCAATTCATGACCCAAGAAAAGATGCAGACCTGTAAAAGACGCAAGAAAATGCAGACCTCTCACTCCAACCTCAGGCTCTAGAAAAGTCACAGAAAAGATTATCCTGAGGGTTACTGAATGACAGTTAAAGAACAAAGTTATTATCAAACACAGTCAATATGGGTTCACAAATATACATACTTCAAATATGCATGCTTCTGAAAAGCAATGAGGAGAATAAGGTGTGATTGCGAAGCGAGTGATAATTTTTTCTGCAAAATAGCTCTTATAAAAGCCTAGTTAAGAGATATGATCATTTTTTTTCAGTTGAATATCTGATTGTAACTCCATAATTTCCATTTGAAAACTCACAGGTAATTTATTCATTAAGTCAACTGAAAAGAGTCGCAAATATACCCAAAATTTGATGATATTTGTTTTGCAGTCTTGAAACCTGTTCTCAAACTCCTTTATCAAAATGGAAAGCAAGGTTGCATATTTTCACTGTTCACAGGACTGTGTTTAGCTAGTGCATCAAAATGCATACAATTATTTGCTTTATCTTGAGTTAGCTCTGCTCTCTGCCCTCCTCATGTCACAGTTTCAGTCCAGACAGCACTGACAGAATGTGGGAACAACACAAAGCTACAGCAGGGAAGGTTCAGACTGGACATTAAAAAAAAAAAAATTAATGACAGGGTGGTCAAACACTGGAACTGGCTTTCTAGAGAGGTTGTTGATGCTCCAGATTCGTCAGCGTTCAAGAGGCATTTGGATAATGCCTTCAGTAACACGCTTTAACTTTTGGATACTCCTGAAGCGGTCAAGTAGTTGGACTGGATGATTGCTGAATGTCCCATCCAAATGAACTATTTTATTCTAAATATGAGAACAAGAAGGGGGCAAGGCAAGGCTCACTGTTGCCCAGGGTGAGTTTTGCAGAAGTCAAGCATGCTCTGTCATGAATGACCTGGGACCCTGAAGAAAGGTTCCTGTCATTTCTCCCAGTTGCTATGAGAAGGGAGCAAATGGTTGTTGAAGAAATGGTTGATTCAGGTTCTGCTTAAGATTCTGCAGCTTAGGACAGGCATACAAGTAATCTATCAATGATTCCCTCTTCTGGTATATTTTCCTCCCCTAAAGGAAATTAGCAGACTAAAGGCTAGTTCCTTTTCCTAAAACATACGAGTCTCTTCATTCAAAGTCAGTCCTACAAGGAGAGAACACTTGAAGAACTGAGAGTTGCAAGCATACATTGCCCTTGGTGGATAGAAGTAGAGACAGAATGAAGAACGCGGAGAAAAAAAGAGAACATTTTTAGCTCTACAGGAAATAGTTACAAAAATTTTATTTAGAGGGAGAGTCTAAATGACATTTATTTTCATTGCAGAAAATTGCCAGGGCTCCAGAGGCCCATCTGTAGCCTCATGCTGTGATGTTCTTGACCTGTTTTTACCAAGAAACTTTGCCATGGAGCTATACACAAACCATGATCATGATATACACCGAGCATTCCAAAGTGCAGCAAACTCTTTTCAGGTGTGTGTTCTTGCAGGGAGGACTGCAGAGAGAACCAGAGACCATGCTGCAGTGTAAAACAGACCCCTCTTGAATTTTCAGCTTTCTCTCCCTCACCTCTGGGCACACTGCTGGCTTTTGTTCAGGCAGCTGTCATCTAATGTCCCCAGATCCTCTTCAGCCACTCTGCCTCAAGCCTGTAGCACTGCAAAGGAATTAGCAACCAAAGTGCAGGACCTGGCACTTGGTCCTGTTGAAGCTCACTCCATTGGCTTCAGACCATCAACCCAGCCTATCCAGATCCCTCTGTAGGGCCTTCCTACCCTCAGGCAGATCAACACTTCCTCCCCGCTTGGTGTCATCTGCAAACTTACAGATAGGGTATGCTTAAGTCCTCTCATCCAGATAATCAATTAAGGTACTAAACAGAGTTGGCCCTTATACTAACCCCTGCGGAACATTAGTAGTGACAGTAGTGACCAGTTGCCAGCTGGATTTAACTCCATTCTCCACTACTCTCTGGGCCTGGCCCTCCATCCAGTTCTTTACCCAGCAAACAGTGTACCTGCCCAAGCAGCTTCTCTGGGAGAATACTGTGGGAAACAGTGCCAAATTATTTACTAAAGTCTAAGCAAATTACAGTGACAGCCTTTCCCTCATCACCTAGGCTTAGAAAGAGATGAGGATAGTCAAGCATAATGCATTTCCTCTACTTTCTCCTTTCTTTGTTTTTTGGTATGTGGACTCATTAAGTATGTATGTAGCTTTTCTTCATTAGCTGCTGTTGTGCTATGCACATGTATTTTTTTATTCTGAAGTGAAATCATACCTGAACTAGGACTATTTGCTAACACACCTGGAGCAGATTGGAGATTCGATGCTTTTTTTCCTTCTAGTTCTTTAAACATGTACTGTGAAAACTGTGGAATATTCTACAAATTTCTCTAAACACAACAAAAATTCTATGAATAGCTAATAACTGTTAACTACATTAAATATGGGCACAAGTCTGCAAATGCCATCTGGTGAGAAAGAAAATAGCTGTTGAAATTGTGGGCATGCCCATGCTCCTTTCCTGATTTTATGTTTATTAACATTAAAGGCTTCAGAATTTTGACCTGGAAAGGCATCACACAAGTTGGTGACATCCGCAGACTTGCTGAAGTTGTATTCAACCACACCATCGATGTAACTGATGAAGATATCAAAGAGCATCTGTCCCTTTACTGACCCCTGAGGGACATCATTTGTCACTGATCTCTATCTGAATATTGAACCATTGATTTCTGCTCTCTAGGCACGATCTTGCAACCAGATCTTCATCCCATGAACCTGTCAAATCAATATCTTTCCAAATTAGAGAGAAGGATGTTATGGGGGACCACGTCAAAGGTCTTGCTGAAGTTTAAACAGATGACACCAGTCTTTCTTTCCTTGACTACTGATAGTTACAAGATTGTAAAAAGCCACAAGGTTGGTCAGGCAAGACCTGTCCTTGGTGAAGTCATGCTGGTTCTTCTGTATCACTTCCCTCTCTTCTGTGTGCCTTAGCACAAATGCCAAGAGCATCTGCTCTATGATCCCTCCCCCAGTACAGAGATGAGGCTGACAGGTCAGCAGTTCCCTGGATCATTACTCTTCCTAAAAATGGATATGATATTGCCTTTCTTCCACTAGGGATTTCACCTGACCACCAGGACTTTTCAAATATCACTGACAGTAGCTTGGCTACTACGCTGGCCATTTCCCTCAGGGATACATCTCATCAGGCCCCATAGACTTGTCGATGCTCAGCTTTCTCAGGTGGTTGCAAACCTGATCTTTGCTCACAGCAGGAGGGACATCACTGCCCCAGTTCCTACCTTCCAAACCACCCATTAGCAAAGGCTGTCTGTAGAGCAGCCACTAGCAAAAATTGAGGCAAAAAAGTTGAGTGCTTCAGCTATCTCCTTATCTGTTGTTACCAGCCTGCCTGTATTTCTCACTAGGTGCAGAACACCCTCCTACACTTTCCTTTTCCAGTTAATGTACCTACAGAAGCTTTTCTTATTCTTTCTGCCTCTTGCCGTGTTCAGGTCCAGCTAAGCCTCCTAACCCTATCCCTATATACCTCCCACAATACCCACCCCCACTTCCATTGCCTGTGCATTTCCTTTTTGTTCTCTACTTTGATCAGTAGGTTCTGGTTCAGTCATGCCGATCTCTTACCTTCAATACCTTGAATTAATTGCCTAGAACTGAATTTATTGAGATCACCGCAGATGCGCAGAGGGCAGTGTTGCCAGGAGACACCGCGCATGCGCAGAGAGAAGAGGTTGCTAGGAGACACCGCGCATGCGCACGGGGTAGCGGGGCAGCACGGCAGGTGTTTTCCAGCCGAGGCGGCGAGGAGAGGCGGTGACCTTCGACTCCGCTCTGCTTTTCTCTCGACGCTCTGAGGGCTTTCCCGGCCCGGTACTGCAGCCCTTCCCCACTATGGAGGCAGAGGATGACTTGGGTGAGGCTCGAGGCGGGGTCGGTGGGTGGCAGGGGAAGGTGGTCCCTTGGCGCTGCGGGCTGGGCTCGGTCCGGCCTACCCCGCCCTGCTCCCCTGCCCCTCCTCGTCCTGAATCCTAAAGCAGAGAAAGCCGGACGGGAGCTGGGCACGCTGTGAGCTGGCAGGGGGTGTTGCAGGCTGGTTCTGTCTTTGTGTAACCGAGCTGATGCTGTGAATCGAGCAGAGGGAAATCTGCAGCTTCTGTAGTGTTTTCCAGATGTTTTGTGTGCGTGAGCTGCGTTTGCTGCTGCAGGTAATTCAGAGTGTTTGGGGTGCTGACGTTCTGATGGGGGAAGGTTGCTTTTCCTACATCAGCAGGAGCCTAAAAGCAGAGCCTCAGCATCTTGCTGGGATTGGTAACACTGGTATCTGGTGGCCCGCCTTTTGCCTTGCCTGGGCCGCATATACATAGCTTGCACTGAAAGTATTGCCTCTTATTTATTTCTGTGGAAACTACGGTGGCTACAGAGAGCTGTTTAATAGTGCACATTCACAGTTATATTTAAAAAAAAAAAAAAAAAAAAAAAAAACCAAAACACTAATTTTTGACATAATCAGTACCATTAACAGTGGATTTTTGCCACTAAAGAACACAGTGCATGTGTGCTCCTCAAAAATCTGTGCCAGCAGAGGTGACGTGCTCTTACTGCCACCATTGCTTTCAATGTAAAGAATCACATTACCAATTGCATCACTTGTATCAGAAGTAGTGTTGCCAGCGGGAGTAGAGAGGTAAGCAATTATTCCTCTATCTTCAGCTCTGGTGAGGCAGCACCTCAAGTACTGTGCTCTGTTCTGGCCCCTCACTACAGGAATCACACTGAGGCCCTTGAGCGTGTCCAGAGAAAGGCAGCAGAACTTTGAGGGGGCTGGAGCACAAGTGTTGTGTGGAGCGGCTCAGGGAGCTGGGATTGTTTAGTCTAGAGAAAAACTTCCTGGAAGGAGGTTACAGTGAGGTGGGGGTTGGTGTCTTCTCCCACATAACTAGCAGTAGGATAGAGGGAATGGTCTCAAGTTGCAGCTGGCAAGATTCAGGTTGGACATAAGGAAAAATTTCTTCTCTGAAAAAGTGGTCAGGCGCTGGAATGGGCTGCCCAGGGAGGTGGTGGTGTCACCATCCCTGGAGCTGTTGAAGAAACATCAGATTTTGTACTGAGGGACATGATTTAGTGGGAAAATATCGGTGTTAGGTGGCCAGTTGAACTAGATGATCTTGGAAATCTTTTCCAGCCCTGGTGATTCTGTGGTTCAATGGAACGTACCACCCATCACCTCGCTGTGCTCACATCCACTGTTTGGTCTCCTTTAATGTTCAGCGAGTGTGCGTGAATGTCGGTGGGTGCCATTTTTTTTTGCGTGGAGGAGCTCAATTCCACATCTTTGCTTCATGCACATGTCAGTGCCGGGTGCCATTTTGTTAGCTTGTGCCTCTCTGCCATCTGCCACATGGCAACGAATGTAATGGATATTGGTGGGAAGGTGCAGCCTCAGCTGCTGCGAGTTAGACGTGCCTGCTGTGGGCACAAGAGCAAGGCCAGTGTGTTAATTAGAAACTTAGTCAGCAGCCAGTTATTTTTGTAAACAATTTCTTGACCAAACACAGCCACTGACCTACTTAGCACATCACCTTTTGGCCAGCTAGCACCTCCCAATGGAACCCCACAACTAACAACGACTCCCTTGCAAGACTGCCATGTTAACGCAGCATGCATGATGTGAGATTTTAATGTGTAGCAATGCTCAGAACAGGTGGGCACTTTGAATTGTATTCAGCATGTCTGAATACTCACACAGTCTTTGTGCTTCAGCTCCTGTGTATGCACATTAGGTGGAGCAACCCATGTTCACCCAGCACTGCAATAAAGTAATGTTGGCTTTCTAACCTGACATTCAGGTTGGTGACATTCAATTTCCAGATTTTGGTGAAACCTCCTGACCTCACAGCGCTTCAGGCGATGCCATTATGGATCTTTCTCATCATCAGTGCCCAAAACAGGTCCGAAACTCCTGGAAGGAGAGTGTGTCCCAGCCCTGAAAGCTTTGCAGAAAGCAGGTGGCAAAATGGAGCAGGAAGGTGGGAGAGGGCACAGCAGGGTTGCACACCATGCTGTTCTGGTGAGTGAGTGGCAGCTGCAAACAAAAGCCATGTTTTTACACCCTGCTCTCTCTGTGTCAGGAAAGAGGACTCATTTTTTACTGCCAAATTAAATTAGTGTCCTGCTGCTTCCTGTCACCACTTTGATGGGCTCAAAACCACTCACCTCACTGCTTCGTATTGCAACTGAAATGTAAATGGTTAATGGGATGTACAGACTAGTGGAAAGATACTTTTGCAACATGAGGCACCTTTTAAAAAAAAAAAAAAAAAAATTCTCTGTTTTTTCATCTGCAGGATGGGAGTGCAGCCCAGTGACAGAGCAGGTCTCTGAAGTTGTAGGACAAACAGTCCTCGAGGTGTGGGTGTATGTATGGAAGATGTCTGGTTATAGGGATCATGAGCTTCCAGGTGACACAGGCATGCTTTGTTCTGTGATGGGTTCCCTACCCTGATATTATGAGACAGTTAATACGTACAGCAATTCTTAGGTGGGCACTTCATGGAAATTGTTGAATATTCACACATGTTGTGTATATAATCTGTGTGCTTAGCTGCTGGGTTTGCGTCTGGGTAGGGCAGCCCCCAGTTCACGTGTAATGGAGAATGCCTGCTTCCTAATACCATGTTGGTCTTAAGGAGTTTTATTCCGACAGATCTTGTCCAGTGACAGAGCCAAGGAGCATCCCAGTAGCTCGTTGCTGACCAGGGCAGCATTGTGGTTTCCATGCTTTTGTGCCCCAGAGCCTTTGCTTGCTGCAGTCCTTGGATTAATAACTGCATCTTTTTAGCTGGCCAGGCCAGCTCTGTGACTTTTGAGGTTGCAGTTTGATGTAGTAGTAAAGGCTCCCTTTCTTCTCCATCGTGTACTCATTCTTGCTTTCTTTTTTTGTGCTGATAATGCCCATGTAAACCTAATGAGATTCAAGAACACCAGGAGTAAGGTGCTGGGCTGGGGCAATCCCAGGTGTGTATATAGACTGGGAGACCTCCTTGCAAGCAGCCCTGCAAAGAAGGACTTGGGGATGCTGGTAGCTGAAAAAAGCTTAATATGAGCCAGCAGTGTGCACTTGCAGCCCAGAATGCCAACAGTACCCTGGGCTGCCCTGGCAGGTGGCAGCTGGGTGAGGGAGGTGATTGTCCCCCTCTACTCAGCTCTTGTGAGACCCCATATGCAGTACTGCTTCCAGACCTGTGGCCAGCAGCACAGGAATGATGTGGAGCTTTTGGAGAGGGTCCAAAGAAGGGCCATGAGGATACACAGGGCTGGAGCACCTATCCTGTGAAGACAGGCTGAGGGAGCTGGTATGGGAGAAGAGAAGGCTGAAGGGAGACCTTCCAGCATTTAAAGGGGGATTATACACAGGAGGGAAATCAACTTTTTCTATGGGTAGGTAGTAAAAGGACAAGGGGAAATTGTTTTAAACTAAAGGAGGGGAGATTTAGATGAGGTATCCGGGAAGTTTTACATGAAGAGTGTGGTAAGGTGCTGGAACAGACTGCCCAGAGAAGGTGTGGATGCTCCATCCCTGGAGATGTTTAAGCCAGGCTGGATGGGGCCCTAGGCAACCTGATGTGGTGATTGGCAACCAGCCTGCAGCAGAGGGGTTGGAACTAGATGTTCTTTCAGGTCGCTTCCAACCCAAGCCATTCTTTAATTCCAGTGAAAGCTGAACCTGTACAAAGCTTGTCAGAGCATCTTAATAATGAAGTCTTCGATTTTCAGCATTTCTAGTGACCCTTAAGTAAATGGTTAATGGCAGTGAGGTGCTGACAGCAGCAGTGTTGCACAGCTGGAGTGCAAAGAAGGATTAGGTTCTTCTTTCCTAGTGGCTCAGATTATGAAGTCAGCTCAGTGTGACTTGGGAAAAGCATCTCGATGAGCTGCCAGCCTGTGGGCTGCGACAGCTCCCTGACCTGGCTCTTGAGACAGCTGAACACCAATTGTGTGAGAGAAGAGGATGCGATGGCAGGAGAGAGGCTCAGCAGCAGCAGCCGATGCTTAGATCTATTTAAGGTATTTTGTAATCTGTCTTAAGTGCACCAAAAGCCTGTGCACAAAGGCAGAAATGAGGAAAGAAATCTAATCTGGCCTCCTGTGAGTGCACAACAAACACCCCCACAGGTAGCAACAGGTAGTGGGGCATCCTGTGCCTCCTCCTGGATGCTGCTCTTTTCCTCACCGAGGATATGGGAACGTTTATATGACATCTGTGTATGCACTTCTTCTGCTTCCCTGTTCGTTGCCTGTATTTCTAGGTGTTTTGATAACTCCTTAGCTCCTAAATAATTGCTTGATTTGGAAGAAGTTTCACTTGAAAGCTTCATGCATCCTGCTGCTTCCTCAGAAATTAAACTAAATTGTCTGGCGTCCTTCCTCCAGCCAATCTAGCTGTTCATCAAAAAAGACTTGGCTGAGAAGTTCCTGAGGGCCCTGGTGGGTGTATCATCATCCCAGAGATTCCCACCTAAGATAGCTGGAGAAGTACTGTGTCTCATTAGTTTTGAGTACCTGTGGTTACCCGTCTAATGTGGTATCTTAAGGAGCTGCTATTCACTGTACTGCTGACCTCTTTTTTTTTCTTTTTTTTGACGCCCCAAACTTGTAAATCGATTTGGTTTAATTATACAAAACAGGCGACTGCCTTAACGAGTTTCAAAGAAAGAATGACTCTTCTAACTTCCTGAGATGACATCCCTGATGTGGTGGTGTGTTTTTTCCACTTCACTCTATTAGTGATGTTACATCCTGTCTTTCTTACTAGTTTGTTTTGTTTTTTTCTCTCTCTGTTCTCCAAATCTTTTAGATGATCCAGAGAGATTAATACAGTGTCCATATGATAAACAACATCAAATCAGAGCCTGTCGTTTTCCCTATCATCTTGTAAAGTGCAGGAAGGTAAGCTGAATTGCTGAACACCAGATGGGGGTTGTGTGTGTGTATAAAAAGTATATATATAATAAAATACAAAGTTTTTATATAAAAAAGTGTGCATATTCTCATTCTTATTCTGTTGTCTGGATGACTCGAGTAAGTTCTTTACAAATGATCCCATTTAGTATTTACTTCATATATATATATGAATATATATATATATATATATATATATTAGAAATAGCTTCAAGCACATTGACTCACCTAAAACCAGTGTGGCTCTTCATGATCAGGTCAGGGAAGAATTCATGGTCTCTTTGAGATCAGGTAAGTTTTCCCATGTGAATTTCTAGAGACAATTCAGGCTGAGTTATGTGCACCTAATCTGTCTCATCGGAGTAGAAGTTGGATGTTGCAGTTTATTGAGTGATAGAAATGCTTCAGTACAACTTTTGTGTTTGATGTTGCTTAAAAGTATTTGATGTGCACATGTGCAGAACCTGGACATCCTGGCTTCAGCACATTTGGGAGAGAGTTTTGCTTGGTTTTGTTGTGTTTTTTTTTTTTTTAAACCTCTCCATCTGTTATCTAGAATTTGAATACAAGTGGTGTAATTGAAAGCATTCCATCCTCTATTCTCATCTGTACCCTCAAGGTTTGTTTTATTTAACCTATCAAATGCTACTATCTGAGTGTTGGTTTCTGCTGAGAGTTGTTCCTCTACCAGTAAGTTTACCAAATATATTTGTTTCAAAACAGTTTAGCAGTGCTGTGCCCTCCAGTGAAAATGCAGCTGTAGGTGAACGTTCTGTTCTCAGCATTTTGGGTAATCTTATGTGGTGCCAGGAGCTGAACTTAATTCCTCTGGGTCCCTTCCAATTATGGATATTCTGTGATTCTATTAATACTTGTTTTGAAAGGATTAATGAATTTCTGTGGCTTTGTGCTGACTTGCTTTACAGTATCTGAATGGTTTAGATTTACCTAACATCTCCTTTCTGTTGTTTTTGAAATAGCTTCATCTGTGCCTTAAACCATGAGGCCACGTTGCCAGCATTGCAGCAGATTGTAGGCTGTGTAGCTGAGGGTGTGTTTCATTTGAACCAACTCCTTTGTTTTTTTTTCTAATGAACTGTGTTTTAAATAAGTCTGTCAGACAGCTTTATCTTGCCGTTGTAGTAAGTATGGCCAATATTTTGCCATTCCTTGTTCAGTCTCTTTTAAAGCAACGTTACCAGTTACTGTAAAATCATAGAATGACTCAAATTGGAAGGGATTGTAAGGATCATGTAGTTCCAACCCGCCTGCCAGGCACAGGGTTGCCACCCACCAGATCATTTTCTCTTGCTCATCTGTGGAAAACACAAGGAAAAGTGAACTTGGTTGATGTGGTGCATGATTTCTGTGTTCCCTTTTCCAGAGTCACCCTGAAGTTGCAAAGTTATTGGCCACGTGTCCCTTCAATGCTCGCCATCTTGTTCCTCGAGCCGACCTCGTCGATCACATAGCGAAGTGCCGGGACAAAGGGTTCATTGAGCATGATATAGGTAAGAGAGCTTTGGAGATTAGGGACTGAAGGTCTCCTGTTTGTCCAGATAGTTCACATGGTAAACAAAACTGGAAGTCATTTATTGTCTGCAGTTTTGCAAGGCACAGCAGCCTTCAGAAACCTGAGCCTTGCTTCAGTTTATTGGATAGGTTCATTGCAACACTGCAGGTGTGCAAGATGGGCCTTGCGCGTAATTTGTTCCCAGGCTTTCTGAATAAAATGGTTGTATCCAAGACTGCATATTGACATACCACTGCCAGGAGCTGTGAGGCTTTACTTACTAGAAGGACAGTACAGATTATCTCCTCTCATTGAGGCTTGAGTACTGGTGCCACATGAAAAGTTGATTTGCATCAAATAGATGCTGTGAAAATCCCTGCAGTTGGGGCAACCTGAGTCATATATTCCCCCCAAGAGGTGGGTCTGCTCCTCTTCCAGGGTTTTCTGTTGTTGATTTGCTTTGTCTATCATACCATTCCTGTCTCCTACCCAGTGAAACAGCGTGGGTGGGTCTGTCCCAAATTATTTAGAGGGGCTTCCTGTGCTATATACAGTGTCTTTTCAGTTCTCTGCAGTGGCTCTTCAACTGCTGCCACACTAAAGAGCAGATAGATTTCCACCTTCTGTAGAGTTGCTGTGAGGCTAATAGTCATGCCAGCATTCATGTTAACAGGTTTTCTCTCCACTTAAGCATTCCTGCTGCCAACTCCCAGGGAATACAGCCATCTCCTGTTCTCTGAAAAAGCTATTTATGATTTCAGAGCAGTGTTTGGCTCCTGGGTGTGTCTAACCTGTTCAAATTACATGAAGTTTCCTCTAAAGCAAAGAACTGTTTTACAGTTTGATCCAAGTACTTAACGCTTCTGAAGCAGAACAGACTACAGGCACTGATTTTTTCTTTCTTCCTGAAGCACATTGTTCTTCTGGCTTCCAAAGAGATGAGGTGAATGCTGTAAGCACATGGCAGGCACCTCCATGTGATGAAGACTGGGAAACAGGTGGGGAACTTCTTCCTTCTGTGCTCTGCTGCCTTCTCCTGGGTTCTGTCCTCCATCTCTACACCATAAGTTCAGAGATGCCATTCACTTAGGTGCTGCATGTAAGACACTCTGCTTGTGCTCTGTACTGCTAAATCTTGGCTTAGCAGGCTTTTCTTGGCATGGAGGCATGCCTGCTGTGATTGACGTGAAGGTACACTTCCAAACATCCACCTTTCCCATAAAAGCTATTCTCAGCAGGGATAAAAATGGAGACATGATAACTTTTATTTTCCTCAGTTAAATAACAGTGAAACAGACACTTTTCAATATCAACTACTGTTTCCTTTTGAACACGTCAAAATAATGATGAAGATGCTCAGATATCTTACTAGAGTTTCTTAATGCTGAGCCTCATCATCTGTTTACTTTTGCAGAGTTGCTAGAGGAGCCAAATTCCCCTTTTATTTGGGGCATGACCAACTCTGGCATAAACAGGTAAGGAGTGCAAATTTCATAACTTACAACAGTGTTCTTTGTACAGAAAAATATTGCAACCTACTTCCAGTCCAGCCTTGACTGCTGGACATTTGCTGGCTTTGCTGATGTACAGACCCAGGGAAGAGGGGAAACATTAACAGTGAATGTTTTAATGCTTCTGGTTCATTGTTACCTTCTTCCTTTTGGCTGGCCCTTACAAGAGAAGGGCACTTTGAGGGGCTGGCAGCGTGCAGTTCTGCTGGATATCTGGCCAGCGTATGAGAGATGAGCCAATATGTTGACTTGGAGATGTGGCCTGATGCCTCCCTTTGGAGGAGTTTGTTCAAACAGTTACTCCTCTCCTCTTGAACTAATTTTTAGCTAGCAGTCCTTCATGACCACTTGTTGCTTTGTATGTGGCAGATGTGCTGGCGTAAGGGCCCTGTGTTAGCAGAAATCCCCTCCTGCCCTTTGTGAAGTGTAGTCACAGTATGGGTTTTGATGGAGGGCAGTTGTGCACTTGATGGAGCTGCCTTGCCAGGCGTCGCTGAGCCAACAGTAGATCACCATTGCAGGCTGTGTATGAGGTGTGAAAGTGTGTTCTAAGATTTGTCTAAGCCAGTGTGCAGAAACAGTTTTCCAGCTGGCAGCCCTGCAGTTATATGTGGGCTGAAGCATGATGCAGTCCTCCTGTAAAAGGTTTAACAGTGTTGTCTAGCTTCACTCATTACAATCTCTGGAAGACTTTATAGTGTTTAGAGCATATATAGGCATTCTAAATATCACCACTGTCAGGCAGCAGAGTACCATCTCCTTGTGTCCCTGTCCATCTGTTGTGTCCCTGCTCCATACTATAGTAAAGTGCATAAATTTGAGTAATTACATTAGTTAAGAACTAAATTCTTTCAGTTGCAGTGTTACCTCTGGACAAAAGAATTACCTTCCTTCAAGTGTACGTGCGCCTGAGTCCTCCCCATATGCTGCATCATGGAAGGATTGTGAGTAGAGTGCATGTGGTTTGGGTGCTGTAACTTCTGTAACAGTGACAGTTTATGAAATTTCTGGCTGTAGCAGTGCTTTGTGGGAACTACATGGGCAGGAGAGATACTATATAATATTCTTCTTGAGGTTTTCCTAAGGAATCTGATGTTTGGGTTATCTTCTGTATCTTTTCTCTGAAATAAAATATACAGATAATGTTCCATGTTCCTGACAGACTTATTTAGAGTGGTGCCAATTTGAGTACCCTGCTACCCAGTCACTTCAGCCTCATCTCTAAACAAGTCAATCCTTGCTACCCTCTGCTCACGCACACCCTCCCCACTTAGGCCACATGATTTTCCTGCTTTGTGTAGCTGTGCTCACTGTCAGGCCTAGTGAGCTCAGAGTAGGGGTAAAACTGGGACTGCTTAAACCAGCACTGCTAGGGAGAAAAAATATCTGAGTGCATCTGGAGGTGGGAGGAAGAGAGCTTCATGATGAAGTGACAGGTGCTGAAATCACAGAAGTCCTCTCAGGAGAGGAAAAGTAAGAAGCAACAACATGGGGGTTTGTACATCGTGCTGAAATGTGGTACCTTGGGCTGATACTTCAAAACAAGCTTATACATTTGCAAAAGAGGTGCATTCAGAGTTATGTGCTTAGGATGATCATGGTTTGGTGTTAGCTATAAGCGAGCAGATGTAGTTGTGCTGAGAGCAAGGAAATGCCCTGTATAAACCACAGCTTTGCATGAATCCAGGTCTTGGTGTAGAGGGAACGTGTGTAGTCCCATTTCAATGGAAGCTGGGAACCACACGACAGAGGAATTTCCAGGTATTTCTGCTGTGCACCTTAAAGTATGCCCTGCACCTGCAAAGCAGCACTGTGTGTTCCTCTTTTCAGAGCTGTAGGTGTCTCAAATGGTTTATGTGGATGCTGTATTGGATTTCTGGGGAAATACTAGGCTTTTTGCTGAGGAGATACAGAAAATTTTTCTCAGTGGTAACCAGTGGTCATAAGATCTATGGTTAGTGAAGTCATATTTGAGGGTCTTTTATAGCCTGCAGAGCATAAAATATGTTGTGAGAGTTTCTTCAGCCTTGAAGGAGGCTGAGACTTCTTATTGCATCTCTGCGTAAAGATTGGTAAAGATCATTTTGAGCAAACCTAGAAGTATATTTCTGTGTATGCACTTTCTGCTTTTTATCTTGTCAGCATCCGAGTGCGTCCACTAAGGATAAATCAGGGTTTTATAGCATATTTTCATTTATGCTCTTCTGTCTTCTTTCAGAAAGCATCGTGATGGTGTCATCGCAGGTTCCAGCCATTGCAGCTTCATCGTGTGGGTGTGTGGTGTTTCAATTCATACAGCAATGGTGAATCCTCTGTGAATTCCTCGCAACACACAGTTATAGCATGCAACCCTTACAACGTGCAATTATGCAGTCCTCACGATATTCACGTACACAGCTGAAATCTAGACCTAAGTATTCAGATTTCCACTGGAGTTTTGCTGTTCGTTCTTAAAGTTTTCCAATGCTTAGAGCATGTTTGAAAGCTCAAACACAACTGTTCTTTCCTGAGGGTGGGAAAAAGTTCAGTTTACTATCAGCACATCTAGGACTGTGGAATTGTTTGGATTAAACTGTATGCTTCCTAAAAAAAGATCTAAATTACAAGCACGAAAAACTAAGAAACAACACAAGGTATTTGTCTAGAATAAACTTAATGCCACTGATGTTTGGAAAAGAGTTCTCAAAATACTGACTTCTTACCATTAGTGTTACTGCCAGTGTAAAATAATGTAGCATAATGTGCAGAATTAGGCTTGGTTCTGTCAGGACTCTTGTTGTTCAGAATGACAGTTCATAATAAAAAGATTTTGAATCACATGGCCTTGAACCTGTTTTATGTTTCTAAAAGGCACCTATAGTGATTTGTTATACTCTTGTTCTGTTGAGTAAGCAAATGCTTACTCAGGAAGCCCTCTGATTTTACAGACAGATGCCCTAGTTCATCCCCATTAATGTGGGTTCTGTTTGATAAAGGAGCTCATTTAATTGTCATTTGGTGGAAGGCTGGCAGTACTTAGTGCAGTAGCTCCCTTACCCTAAACCACAGCAAGCAGGAAAGCTGTCATTTTGCTGCTCCCTATAATGATTTGGGAAGGGAAGATTAACTGGCTTTTTAAGGGCATAAAACAGCATGATGACCTTTCCTCCAGCATTAAGATTATTTAAAATCCAAGTATCATTTGTGGTTGGATTGTTGGGATGAAGCTCCCTCTGATTACTTTGTGTTCACCACAGGGCAAGGAATATTTTTAAAAGTGAGTTAAAGGAAGCCTATTCCAAAGTGGCAGAGCCAAGGGCTTTCGTGTGACTGTCACTGTGGCTGCACCTCTGTAGTTCTTTGTTAAATCCTTGGTGTCTCTTGTGATGGATAGGCTGTCCAGTGCTGGAGCCTTCACCCCTTTCTAGCCCCTGCTGGATGCCTCATTTTCACAGGGGAATCTGATGGTGCATAAATAGAAGATAGAATTAAATCTATTCAGGGATATAAAGGGGAACGTTAAGAAATTCTGCCGTTGTATCAGCGACAAAAGGTAGGCCAGGGAATGTGCGGGCCCTTTCAGGAAGAAACTGGAGACCTGGTCACAAGAGATATGGAGAAAGATATGATGCTCAGTGACTTCTTTGTTTCAGTCTTCGCTGGCAAGGGCTCTAGCCGTACTGCCCAAGCTGCAGAAAGCAAAAGTAAGAACTGAGAGAAGGAAGATCTGCCCCTTTTAAGTGAAGATTAGATTTGAGACCATCTACAGAACCTGAAGGCGCTGGTGGTCCATGGGACTCGATGAGATCCATCCACAGCTTCTGAGGGAAATGGCAGATGAATTTGCTAAGCTTGTTATCCATCATATTTGAAAAGTCATGGCAGTCTGGTGAAGTTCCCACTGACTGGAAAAGTGGGAACAAAACTCCCATTTTCAAGGAGGAAAAAAGATCCAGGGAACTACAACCCAGTCAGTCTCACCTGTGTGCATGGCAAGATCACGGAGCAGATCTTCCTGAAGGCCCTAATAAGGCACATGGAAAATAAAGGTGAGGGTCATTAGTGGTAACCAATGTGGCTTCATCAAGAGCAAATAATGTCTGGCAAACTTGGTGGCTTTTTGCTACGGTTACAGCGTCAGTGAATAAAGAAAGAGCAACTGACATCATCTACCCCGACCTGTGTAAAGCATTTGACACTGCCCTGCATGACATCCTGATTTCAAAATTGAACAAAAAATGATTTGATGGATGGACCACCTGGATAAGGAATTAGATGGATGGCTGCACTCAGAGATTTGTGTGCAGCGCAGTGGAGATTGGTGACAAGTGGCATTCCTCAGGGATTGGTGTTGGGACTGGTGCCAATTAACATAGGCAACATGAACAGTGGGATTGAGTGCAGCCTCTGCAGGTTTGCAGGTGACACCAAGCTGAGTGATGAAGTTGACACAGTGGAGGGAAGGGGTGCCATCCAGAGGAACATAGACTGGCTTCATAGTTGGGTCCATGCCAACCTCATGAAGGCCAAGTGCAAGGTCCTGCACCTGGGTTGGGAAAATGCCAAGCATAGATACAAGCTGGATGGAGAATGGCTTGAGAGCAGCCCTGAGGAGAAGGATTTGGGGCTGTCAGTTGATGAAAGACTCAACATGAGCCAGCAGTGTGGGCTTGCAGCCCAGAAGACCAATCGTGTCCTGGGTTGCATCAGGAGAATTTGACCAGCAGGACAAGGGAGGTGATTCTGCCTTCTGCTCTGCTCTTGTGAGACCCCACCTGCAGTACTGCATCCAGTTCTGGGGCCCCCAACAGAAGAAGGACATGGAGCTGTTGGAGCAGGTCCAGAGGAGGACCACAAAGATGATCAGAGGGCTGCAGCAGCTCCCCTGTGAGGACAGGCTGAGAGAGCTGGGGCTTTTCAGCCTGGAGGGGCGGAGGCTCCAGGGGGACCTTTTAGTGGCCTTGCAGTACCTAAAATGGCCTACAGGAAAGCTGGGGAGAGACTTTTTAGAAAGGTATGTGACAGGATGAGGGGAAATGGCTTTAAACGGAAAGAGAGTAATCCTGAGGGGAAATGGCTTTAAACGGAGAGAGAGTAGATTTAGCCTACAAAGAAATTCTTTACTGTGAGGGCGGTGAGACTCTGGAACAGGTTGCCCAGTGAGGTTGTGGATGCTCCCCTCCCTGGAGGTGTTCAAGGAGCAACCTTGGGAGGTGTCCCTGCCTTTAGGGAGGCAGGGGGGTTGGAGCTGAAGGTCCCTTCCAATCCAAACTATTCTGTGATCCTGTGACTCTTCCACCAGCTTGAGTTTTGTGGTGGCACAAGTTCTGTTAAACTCACTCTGTGAGCACTCATGGCTGCACCCTGCCTGCTGGGCCATTTCTGCCTTGTGTGAGTCTACCAGCTTAATGGCAACAGGACTGGTCTGACTAGAAATCTGCATGGAAATTTGGGATATAAACGGTTGTTTGTGTCTGCAGTTGTGATGGGTGACTCAGGAGGGAAGAGAAGAGGTATTTACATTTAGGCACAGATTCTTCTCTGTTGTGGAGCTTGCACGATTTAGCACATGCTTTCCATCAGCAGAATCACACTAGCCCAGGAAGAACATCCTTTCTCCAGCTTTCCCCCTCACTTCACCAGCCACAGAGCGCTGAGAAAGGGATTAACCGCTTTATTCTCCAATCCTGTGACCAAAGGCGGATTGCAGTCATTCATTTATTTTTTTCACTGTGCTGGAGTAAGAACGCTGGGGGGAGGGCCTCTTTATGTGCACTTCTTTTAAGAATCGAGGTCCTGGTAAGAGTGACTCGGATTCTTACAGCCTGCTCTTCTGGCACTCAGTGCTTTGCACCGCCTAGATCTCTGGGCCTTTTATTGCTGGCACCAGGAAGACCAATACAAGTCCATGCAATCCTTGTTCACAGTCTCTTTTGTGCCCTTCCACTTTTTCTATAGTTAAGATGAACATAACCCATAATTCCAGTTGTGAGGATTGTACTCACACCTACAGCGCCCGTATACATGATTTCACATCCAGGCTGATGTTCACCAGACCTGGAAAACTTCCACACTTCAGACCAGGATCTCTTTCCTCAGTGTTGCCTTCAGCTAATGGGAAGTTGGGGTAGTTGCATTTGTTCCCAATTGACATCCAGGAGAACAGCACTGACCAGTGCCCATTCCACCCCATCAAAGGAAGAAGGTTCCTTACTACTGTGAAAAAGCAGCTTTAAATCTGATCAGTTAAATCCTGCCTAGCTGTAACATAATCGCATAAATTCAGTCTTGAATTACATCGTCTCTCCCCCAGTGCAAAAGGCAAGAGGGTGAGAAAATGAGAGAAAATAAGGAAGGCTTTCTGTCAAGGGCTTCTCATGAGCAAGCATAAAGTGCTGGAGATAGAAGAAAGGAACAGATCTGCCTGGTGAGGCTGGCAAATACAAGTTAGAAAAGTGTCCCTCCTTCTATGTGCTGGAAAGTGAACAAGTTCCCAGTTTTGTTTTGCCTTCTGAGTTCTGCACCCAGCACCTTTGTCAGCACTGTGGTCATGAAGGCTGGCAGTAGAGGGCTGGTGGAGGGGACCAGGCTGACAAGGGAGGGGGGGGTTCCTCTCACATTCCAGGGTTACATTGATTTGTTGGATTTGATGTTTCCTTTACCTGCACAGAGAACTGCCACCTGCTTCTGAGCTTCAAATTCCAGCAGGCAAATGTGCCTGGGGTTCCTGAAGGCAGCACTAAATCTCCTTTTTCTGGTAGATTAGGCTCGCTGCAGATCTCAACTGCACAACCAAACCACATTCAAGAAGCCATTTCCCCTTGCCTGGCTTTTAATCAAGGTTCTAACTTAAAAAACAAAAGCATGGGTTCAGCCTGGAGGTTTCTTTAAAGTGCCTACTCAGCAATAGGCTGGAAATCAAAGCAGTGACTGCCCGGGGTTGCCCACACGTTGGCTGCACTCACAGAGTTCAGATGTTTCTTTTGAAGCATTAGCCAAACCATGCAGACGAGGTGGCCCTTTGTGCAGGTCTGACGTGCACATTCCAGAGCACAGAGAAGATTAAAACAGCCCATCGACCTCTTACCAATTAACTGGGAAGGGCCTTATTACGTGGGGCTCCCACATACCTCAATGGTCAAGGGCAGCAGCACTCTTTTACCATGGCCAGCACAAGCTGTATGTGTGTGACAAGAACTGCCCTGCATTTTGCCAGTCTGAAATACAACACAGTTGTCACCTCTACAGCCCATTTCCACAGTGCTCATATCGCTGTGTCTGCTCTGGTTCCCTTTTCCTTTTGTATTCCCTTCTGCACCCTCTCTTTTGCTCTTAGTTCTTCACCTTCACAAATCAAGAGACACAACAGTTGTGAAAAAACAGGAGCCCTCTGCTGGGTCCAGGGAAAACTGGCAGTGGGCTGAGGGTCTGAAAGGACAGCATGAGCTCAGCTGCAAAAGCACAGACAAGAGCATTAACTAGATAAATAATAATAGATAAACAGGCAATCTATGCCTGTTAGGACCATCCTGTCCGCACCAAGAACGCGTGCAGCAGATGGGGAGGAGAGGACTGCAGACAGGTAAACAGGTAAGTTTCGAGGTGGGTCTTGGCTTCACATCAATGCAAAGCAAGAAGGCAGGGGTGGGGAACAAGGAACTGCTTCAAAACCACAGGCCTCAGGCGAGACAGAGTAAAGCAACGCAAGAGCACCCTCTGTATGCTGCTCCATTTGCTACGTTCACAGTGCTACTGTCACAGCATGGTAACATTCGGACTATACAGCTCACAAAGGCGTTTCTTTCTTTCATGAGGCACTCAGTATTGTTACAATGGTCACGCAATGTTACCTTTTGTCCTGCGCTACTTTAAAGCAGCTGCTGCTTTCTAACACACCAGCTGTAATGCACAGGGTTAACCTTCAGAAACAGCACAAGCACATAGGCGGAGTGCTCAGGCTTTGGTTACTTGACAAGTAAAAACCACCTCTAGTGCTTATCTGTACTATCTTCCTTATTAATTAATTCTATCCTATCCAATCGTGAAGCCTGGTATTTATTATCTCCCCTTCGATCTGCACATCTCTTATCCACGGTTTGCTCTCAACCTGACTGCACCCGGCATCTTTGTTTCAAAACCTTTCCCTGTTTTTTATCTTCCTGGATTTCTTACCACCTTAAAGTGTACTGATGAACCAAAAATACTACTTCTGATAAGCTTCCTCTTATTGTGTTGGAGCCCTTGAGGGGACCACCCTGGAAGAAAAACCATGAAAGCCCATCTCAGCAGTTGATTTTGAAGTGCATTTTTTAAAATTCTTTTTCCAAAGCTTTAGCAAGAGACTGCCAAAGGGCTCTCTGATCTATTTATCCAGTTTATGGCAACATAACTGGAAGAAACTTTTAACTTTTTCCATTCTTTGCTGGATATTTTCTGATTTAATGAGTGTTTCGTAGATATGGGGAACTTCAATTACTGCAAAACAAAACATGCAATTGCAAGAAAAAGTGATTTAATCCTTAATCAGTTTGATCTCTCGTTATAAATACACTCTATCAACAGACACATTTTGCCCTCCAAGCTCCTCCTGTACTATCCTTAATTTGAATGTCTCACCCTCGTCCCATTACATATAAAATACTGTTCCAAAGGAGTATTTTTCCAAGTTAGTTCCCACAATGTCCTCTCAGCAGAGAGCAGTCCATTCAACTGCTGGACACCTTCTGTTGCACAGAGGTTCAGAAGCAAAAGAAATGTCTTCAGTAGGAAAAGAAACTTCACACCTGTCACAGCACCACTGGTAGTGCCAGCAGTTTCAGTTCTGTCATTTCACAGCAGCAGCAATGTCGATCCTACCCTTGCTGTTGCTGTGGCACAATGTAATGACAGCAGTTTTGAAAGGTTTACACGAACCGTCTGAGATGGCAGAGATCTCCTGTAAGCCATTTTGTACTTAACATCGAGTACAAATTTGCTTGACGTTACACATCATCAAACCCATTTACTGAAGTGATTTCTTCAAGCTCTACATCTCAACAGTGAATAGCAAAGACACTACATGCAGCAGCGAGGTCAGCCTACATGAGGAGACTCTAAGAGAGGAAAAATAAACGAAGAGGCAAGTATCAAAATGTTAATCTCAAAACAGAAAAAATAAAATAAAATCCCATTCCATCTGAAAAGGAAACCAAATTGACTGGAGTACTCGGCTTGGTACGAGACGAATCCTGCTGCAGCGAGGCACAGCTGTACAGACACTGCATTGCACAGTTGTAAAATAGAGGTGGAAATGGACCTGTTTATCAGGAACAAAAGACTGGCAAGCAATCTCTTTACAGGGTGCCCAACTGGTGTAAGAGAAAATGATCTAATGAGTTTGTTACAGTAACAAATTTCAGATTCAAATAAACTTAAGGTAATTTATAAAGTACACCAAGACAGATGGTCTCTCACTGCAGACATCCTCTTTAAATTCCTTAGTCCTGGCTTACACATAAACTGATCCTGCATACTGCCTGCTGGTGTGTTTTCTTGAGGAAGTGCAGCAGACTGAGAAGACAAAGAGCACGAAGCACTGCAAAACCATCCACAGAACAGCCAGCCAGAAGGTGTGCAGCACACAGGATGACCAACGAGCTTCTAAGCTTGTCTGCTTCCTTCTGCTGAACC
The DNA here is from genome assembly GCF_019238085.1 of Lagopus leucura. NCBI lineage: Eukaryota > Metazoa > Chordata > Aves > Galliformes > Phasianidae > Lagopus > Lagopus leucura. Next base: position 52,472 of record NW_024963103.1, on the reverse strand, counting down.
ATCTGATGTGATTGTCTAGGCACTGATGGCACCTTGGCCTCCTCCACTGTTGGGTCTGCACTGACATGTTGCGTTTCCTGGAGTCCAAATATGAAGCTGATTGGTTGGAGATGGCTGATCAAATTGGACAGTCTCTTCTGGACTTAAAAGACACGTCACAGCTCACAGATCAGTCTATACTTAAGCAATGGTAAACAAGCACTGCTGAAGCCTGCTTCACTTGGCCTTACTAGCAGAATTTGAAGAAATTGTATTAATAACTGTTAAAAAAATCTGGTTTGCAATAAGCTACATAATTATGAAAGCAAAGCTTATTGGAACAAATACAACACTGTGAAGTGTTATTAATTAAAAGACCTACAACCCTTCCAGACAGAAACAATGGAGGAATTCCCAGCAGAATGCCACACCATCCAGACGTAAAACTTCTGAACCTCTGTCAAACATCTGGAAATGCTCCTGACTTGTATTCAAAACAAGAACATATCTGGAGACTGTCTGAAATGGAAGGCTGTGCAAGATCCCAGGATAATCATTCCAACAGTCTGCAGGGCACTGAGTACTGTAATTAAACTACGAGGCATTTCCTACCTGTCCATGTTTAAATGTGGATAAATGTCTATTCAGCCAAGGAATACAAAATCTAAGTTGGATCATCACAGAGATAATATTTTGTAAAAATGTCCTTCACAGTAAGTCTGCAGGTACAAAGAATGATGCAAAGACCACCCTTCCCAGGGAGGCAGAGGAAATGTTTACCATCCAAGGACAAGTCGGTTCAGGAAACTCTTCTGATGACATTTGGTTTTAAATGAGAGGTTTGTTGCCCTGATCCCACTGCTACTCTGAATTAAAAACAAACAAATGAAAACAGCAGGGAGCCCATTCTGGCTGTGTGAACACAAAAATGACAGATCTCAATTTGAACGCAGCAAAAACTTACCTGCTTCACCAAATCCAAAAATACTGGCTACAGATCACACAACCTTAAACATCTCGGGTAACAAACTCAAAACAAGATGTCCGTTAGCACCAAAAACGTCAAGTGTTGCAGTTTTGGAGGTTGGATTTGGTACTGGGCACACTGAGGTGACTCAGTGATCTGCAGCCGTCAGGAAGCAGGATGAGCACAGCATTCAGCTTCAACGAGGAAGCAGCAGATCAAAGCTACCAAAGCGTACTTCATTTCAGCCTAAACCAAGAAGTCTGCACTGGTTGGAGTTGTACAGGTATACAAAAAATGTCAGCGGAAGTTATTACCATGCTTCCAGAGTCAGAACCTCTCCTTAGAAGTCCTTCCTCCCTCTAAGCAAAAGAAAGATGGGAATCCTTCGCTTTCCACCACTTTTTGCACTCTTAGAATGCAGGAGTGCACCCACAAATAATGCAGAAGTGTCTTTAGTGAGAGAATTCCTTTAACAGATAACACGCTCACCAGGGTCAATTCTAGCTTGCAAAGGAAAGGCTCACGTCCTCTCATGTCTGCCTTTGCATCCTCTTCTCCCTGTCTAACAAAAAAAAAAAAAAAAAAAAAAAACATTCCTACCTTGCAAAACGCCTGGACAAAATTTTCACTTCTCCTTCCTACTTAATCAATTCTTAAACTTAAAGACAGTAAGGCGAAAGTGGTAATGGACACAGACATTTTCACAGGGCCATTCTGATCTATGCTGTCCCAGATAAATTTGATCCCCTACGCGCTTTCCACGTGTCTGAGTGTGATTTGTAAACTCTGAAGCTCTCAGGAAGGGCTCATCCGAAGCAGCGCTCAGAGGAAAGTACATTTTGGAGGGCAGTCCATCTTGCTCCAAAAGACAACATCCTCTGGCAATAGTTGAGTGGCTCATGTCAGATACTGCACAACCAGAAACATGATTACACAAGTCACAATCATTCCCCCAATCATCAAGTATTTATCTTGAAAGGCTCGCTTCTCAATCAGCCGCATCACTGTATTGGATAAGCCCAACGTGTTGGCAACATCCAGGATCTTCTTTTGAGTTCCCTACGAATACAAAGACAACAAAGAATCAATTACCTTAATGGCACAATCTTTATTCTATGAAATATTTTATCACAGATGGCACGTGAGTAATTCTTATCCCTCAGAAAACAATGTAACTTGCTCTAAGTCAACAGTGTAAGAGATGGCCGTGGGACCCTGGCAATGATGGTATGACTAATTCACAGACAAGAACAGGAAAGAGGTTAAAGATAGTAAGCAGTGCATCCAGACAGAAGTATCACAGACAGCAGCTCAGAGAAAATCACTCTGGAGCAATTAGACATTTTTCTGGTCTACTTTCAGACAGTCTACAAGCTTGAAGCTTCCTGACAACCTTTCTTGAAGAACTCCCCCCCTGCTAAAGAACAGTTTATCAGCAAGTTTGAAAGGAGGTCCAGAAGCTTGTAACGCCAGCAGTGACGTGCAATGTAAAGGCGTATAAAAGTGCAATGAATGCAATTTCAAGAGATCCCTGCAGAGAAAAGCACTGCACAAGACTGCTAGCAGGCATGCTGCAGACAGGTCCACACCTCAGTTCCGCTTCCCTGATGAAGCAGTTGGTATTATTAAGAATTAAAGAGTCACCGGATCAGCGCTAAGCACGTAGCAGAGATGCTCAACTGGAAGCAGCAGGAAATGCCCCAAGAGTCACCATGCAGAGCAGCACTAACACTGCCACTTTATTTAAGGGAAACTGTCCAAAGAAACCTGTACAGAACACAGGCCCACAGATGTGCACAGCTCAGAGCTGGACATCATCCTGTCTGGGAAGAAGGGAAAGAACTCATGGCTGCCGTCACAGTGGTGCAGGTAGGTGAAAAGCACCATCCTAGATAAGCTAGACAAGGGGAAGTTAATTCTTCCAGGAGAGCCTTCACAACCCTCCTAGCACTAGCAACCTTATCCTTCTCTGCCTTTTCTTTCACCTCTGCTTCATGAGATGGTAACAGAACCCCTCTATCCACTACTCCTATGGTAGATGCAGCTACAATAAAACCTCTTGAATGGTTGATATACTTAATAATGTACTTAATACTTAACCCATCAAGTTTTTCTAGTAATTGACTTTGTATAAAAACAAATATCTATTCCATATGTCAGTCAACAAACAACCTTAACCACGAAGCTATCCTTCATCTCTGAAAGACCCGAACTGTGCCTACAGTTCAGTACCTGCTTTTATCTGGCAAGACTGCCTTTAAAGCCAGTGGAACATCAGTCCATACAGTGTTATGAGGTGTGATTTGTCTGATGACAAGGATTTGTGTTGGCAATCAAAACTGCCTAAATCCTCTGGGAAATACATCCCAAAACAAAGCAAAAAAGCAGCAGTCATTGTTACCCCCATCATCAGATGAATACAACAGCGACAGGGATTCCCCTTCTCACAAATCCAGCTCTATCCTCCTCAACACACACTTCTTATTATAAAGTTCCTTTTATACTTCTGAACTCTTAACCCAAAACTTAACATTGCTTCATTCTTCAAAGGAGAAGTTATTAGAAGACTTAAAGCAGTACAGCTTTCTTGAACAGTATTTGGGGGAAGACTTGCTGCTGATGTGCATCAGACTCACTATCTTCATTAGTAATTTTAAACACTTTTTCCCAGCACTGCGGTTGTTCTAAGTGATGTTTACCTGTAGCAAAAGATGAACTACCTGTGAGCTGAACATTGCTTTCCATTCTTCACTTGGGAAAAAATAAAACAAATAACAGAAGAAAAGACAACATTCAGTGCTCCAGATACTGCCTGTGTGATGATTGCTACCCCACCAGGTCACAAAAACAGATTTTGAGTATGTTCCTAGTAAAATGACAACATATCAAGATTTTAAACTTAGCTGAATTGGAGTTTAGGTCTTTACCAGTGTTCTCAGCTTGAAGCAACGCACTGAAACAGATTTATTTCTTTTACTTAGCCAGATCACCGCAAATGCAGAAACGTGGGGTCTTTTTGGTAAAAAATGATGCCCCCACCTTTAATGTCACTCTCTGGTCCCTCAGCCCCTGAAGAATGTTGGTCCCACTGCCAATAAGATCATCCATGCCACGATGGGCATTCTGCAGGGATTCATTAAACTGTAATGTTTCGTCGATCGGTATGGTGGTGTCAGAGTCCTGTAGGGGAAATGCAGGGTCTTGGTTACCTGGCCTACTCACACTCACAGATCCAGAAAGAGAACAAACAGAAACAAACAGCCCTTGACAGGACTGGAGGGATTACGTTTTAAACAGTTTTTTATAGGGATGTTAAAGCAATATTAGTATTTGAGTGAGAAAATGTGGTTTATAGAAGCCTACAGGAATCCAGTCAAAAGGCAATTCGCTGTTCAACTAAAATTAGATTCCAGAAGATTAAAGAACAAATTAAAAATAGAGTGTTCATAATCTCTTTGTGACACAAACAAAAACGGGTATTACAACAGAGAACATAAAAACTATCAGAAGGGATTAAACAAAGGAGTCATTTGATCATCACAAGTGGAAGATTTTCGAAAGACAGCAGCACATTTCTAATGACAAAAGGCCTGTAAAACAAAGCCTGGGAGATGGCATTCCATCAACTTGTATCTATAAGATGCAATCTCTGATACTAAGGGCAAACAGAGTCATCAGCCCAGTTCCCTGAAGGCCGAACTCGCTCACCAAGGAAGGCCTTATCTAAACAAAATAAAACATCCAGAGAAGACGCATTATCTCAAGCATTTAAAGATTTAAGTATAAATCTTTAAATGGAAGTAACTGGAATAAAATTGTATAGTCTGGGTTGCACAAGAGATCAGAAGATGTCATTGCTTTTCTGTCTTCCAAAGCCTTCTGGTTTATCCTTCTTTGGGCACCACCCCACTGAGAGTCAAGATAAAAGTTCACAACTCCCACACTGCTTCACAAACAGGAATCATGGCACTGGCGAGAGTTCAGTGTGGAAACACTGTTTTACCTGCTTACATGAACGCAGAGCAGCAAGAACTGCTTAAATATGTAATTAATGTTTGGAGGCAGAAGACAGCTAATGCTCTACATCTGACAGTCAGCTGTAGGTTATATGCATGTGAAAACACCGAACTTGCAGTGATTATTGTAGGGAAAAAAATTAACACAGGAATGACAGGCATAATCCAGAGCTGGATGTCTGCTCCAGTGTGTGTTCTGCTTATAAAGTCTGAAAGAACGAAGGATAAAAGAGCTGTTCACAGCTGCAAGGTCAGAATTACTGGATGAAGAAGACTCCAGATGGCAGACACAACTCTGACCAAAAGCTAATAAGGCACAAAGGTTAAAAAAAATATGTTATCTTGCAGGAATCTGCGAGGCAGAAACACTTGGATTTGCATGTGAATGGCTGTTCCTTCAGACATTTATTAAACTTCAAACCAGATGAGTTTCATTTCCTGTGCAGGGAGTTTGCAGTTGATTTTCATTTACACACAAGGCAGCAAGAAAACTGTCTAGGTAGATTTTTGTTCACAGAACCCTAGGATGGTTTGGGTTAGAAGGGCTCTTAACAATCACCCCGTTCCTGCCCTGGGACACAAACCTCTGCATCAGGTTGCCCAAAGCACCATCCAGCCTGGCCTCCTGTTTGCTGCTCATAGGGACACAAGATGGCAGCATATTTTTCATTTGCTGTTTGTTTTTCTCCAGAACTGTTCAAGGAAAGGCTTTAAAGGTAAAGCCCACATCTATCTTTGAATCAAGCAAAACATTCAGAACACTGTTAGAGCTTTCAAAAGCCATTATGCATTTTGCAGTGCACTTAGGATGCTTTCACACTCAGCTGACATATATATAGCTGGTAAATGTCTAACCAAAATAGGTAGGCCAATAGCTCACAGACAAATCATTTTCTTATCACAGGGACATTTGACACAAATCCAAGGAAAATGTATACTTTGGTACCTACCTCATTCCAGCTTCTGGAATTGCTATAGAAAACCAGGTAGAGCTGCACTGGAGCAGCAATTTCTGCACTCTTTCACAACTGCCTCTCATCAGGCCAACTTCCTTCATCAAAGACTTGTACTTTCTCATGAATTTTTACTCTTTTCTATATTCCATTTACACCACCACACAGCAGTCATCCAACAGTCAAGCCCAGGCCTTGTCTGAAACTTCTCTGAAAGAAAACGGCCTTCAGGACAGAGAGATCCAAAATACAGAATATTTACATTAGTGGTGAATGTTCGTGCCAGCAGCTCCTCCCGCTGCCGTTCTTGCTGCTCCCGGATGTAACGACGATGCTGGAAGTTCCTCAGCGCTGTCTGCAGGTGCTGAACATCATACTTCAGCTGGTCGACTCGGCTACACGAGATCAACAACAGGAAGACATTCCCAGGGATAAAAACACCAACCTCATGTTGCGTATTTTAATGAAGCATCATAAATTAACAGCAACAAATACTAAAAATGATGGACTCTAAAAGATAAAGAATCACAGAATCACAGAATTGTAGGGGTTGGAAGGGACCTCCAGAGATCATCGAGTCCAACCCCCCTGCCAAAGCAGGTTCCCTACAGTAGGATGTTTGATGTTAGGCTTCTCTTCCAAACTTAGATCTTCTGTGCCTCATTGTTTTTTATTTTAGTGAAAAGGTGATTATTTAACTGCAGGCTACAGATAGAAAGTGAAGCAGAATTCTTGAGCTATTTTATACATCTTCTCCTACACTAAACCTCTTCAAACTGATTATACATACTTGCATATGTATATACTGTTCATTTAACAAAGATTTGAACAGTTTATATTTTGTGACCCATTCATATAAAAGATTTAGCTTTCAAGTTTCATTAATTAACACTGTGTTCTTAAGTTTCAGTTTTTACAAAAGGAACCTAAAAGCCAGAGGGCAACACGGCAGACATCTCCACTGGGGTAAAACAAATCATGTCCAGAGCTCCACTGCTTCCAATTAAATGTTCAATGACTACAAGGAAAACCAAGATGACTGTTTCAGATACCAACCTTTATCATAAAGGTGATAGGAAATCCCCTCCTAGTACCTACAGAGGTATTCTGGGACTAAACATTAACAGAACATTCTGAATGGAAAGCTGTCTAATAGCCTGTGGTCCAATTGCCTGCACAAACCAGTGCTCATTTCAGAAACCTTATTTTAGTAAACAACATCTTGGAAAAGGGTCCAGAACAACAGCAACTTAAGTAATTTTAGTCCTTACCTCCACAAATACCATTAAAACAAATGCTGTACAGAGTAGAAATGCCTTTAAGAATCCAAGTGTGATGTTCAACTCATCTCAGAACAGAGCCATGAGTCTGGCTCCATCACCAGACTGCAGTTAGGTGCAGGAAAGTGATTTTGCCTCTGTCCTTCAGTTCTGTTACAGCTGAGCAGAGATTTAAGTTGCACAGCAGAAAAGTTTCACTCAAATGAAAAAGTGAAGGGCTTCAATAAACTTAATGAAAATAATTAGACTACTCCATTATTGTAGCAAAGAAAGTGAACTCACAGTTTAGCATTCTGTCGTTTATTGGGAGGTTCTTTGCTGGACAGGATTTCCAAACGTTCCAAGTTGCTGAATACTTTGTCTATTCTTGCCTGAATCTCATTTTCTACTACTGCAAAGAAATAAAAAAAGATTAACTAAAAGCTCGACAAGTCATGAAAAGCCACTTCTTTAGTTGAGACTCCTGCCTTCCATCCCTCCTCTGTGAAGGGAACAGGGAAAACCCCTGCTCTTCTCAAATATGCAACCATATTTCCCTATCACCTCTATATATTAGGACTTACAAGTTGCTACATTCCCCTCTGTGGCCCCTTCCTGTTCTCTTACCAGGGTTTGCTCACAAGAGCTAACAGCCAAGATGGTTTTCAAAAAAATTAAAGTTATGAAAAACATTAACAAAGAACTGCATTATCCACACCTACAGCAGCAGAGTTTGACCAGCATGGGAAGAAGAAAGACAGAAAATGGCAGACTGGACAAACAGCCCTGAAAAACAGGCCCAAATCAGGGCTGGGGAGCCCTCACGGGTGGGACAATAAGACTTAATAACAATTGTCTCTGTAATCATCTGCTTTGCCATTGCTTCTGACAATCAGTGCGTAGAAATAGCAGAGAGATGAGAGATCAAAATGCAGACTCAAATACTTGAAGGTGGGAAAGGCAAACAAGGAAAAAGAAGACTCACAGTTACTGTCATCACTGTAAAGCAAAACCTGCTTGAGCCAAGACTGCCTTTGTTTTAAAACCACTTTTTCTACCAGTGTCACAATCCAGCATTCTACAATTTATGGGGAGGCCTCAAATCATCTGACATTCCTGTGCATAATAATGGAGAACTGAAAGGCCGAGAGTGCGCAGCCTCCAGAGAACGTCTGCACACAGAGCATCAGAGGACACTGAGGCACCATCCTGTCTGTGCAGCCAGTTCAAAGCTCAGAATGCCATGCTCAGTCCTAGAATACATAATTTTCAAATTCCACAGGCACCATTTGTTCTTAGTTTACGTTTAGGCTAAGTCTTAAGAGACACTGTTTATTCTTATTTTTTGGTTTTAGACTAAAAAGGTATAGAGAAAAGCATTATTTATCTACTGCTACTTACTCCACAGCATCTCAGGACTTTCAAAAGAGTTCCAGTCAGCAGAACCAGAAAGGAAACTGCACATTAAACCCCTTCTGTTTGCATTTTGATCTCACACAATCAAAGCAGAACAAAGCCAAGTATATAAACATTACTCAACCAAATTGTCCAAATTCATATTTCCATCATTTACTACAGCTAAACTTAACAAAAGGAAAAAAAAAACAAAAAAAAAACAAAACAAAAAAAAAAAAAACAGGAAAGATCAGAAATTGCTTTAGCTAGTCCAAACAACTATTTTACTTTAGTTTATATTACTTGGTCATCTTATGTTTTTTCAGAGCAAGAAGGGATTCTTTGCCCAAAGCTGAGGAAGAAAAGCTGCAACAGAAGCTTTGATCACCCGGCTCTTTTTCCACCTTTTCAGACAAGAGATAATTCCTTAACCCAATAAATTATCAAATATACAATAATACCCAGAGCATATATCTGTATTTTTCTATAGTAAACAGTATGTTTACTTATAGACTGTGTAAGATGATACACAATCCTATTTCTTGAAATCTTATCTCTTGCCTCAAGTATTCTGGACCTGATGCAAGTCTCTACAGGACACTGATGCAAGAAGGAGTTCATATCAGAGAGTCACAGAGTGGCTTGGTTGGAAGAGAGCCCTAGGATCATCTAGTTCCAACCCCTGCCATAGGCACGGACCTCCCTCTAGATCAGGCTGCTCAAAGCCCACCCAGCCTGGCTTTGAATGCTTTGAGGAAGGGAGCATCCACAACCTCACTGGGCAACCTGTTCCAGAGTCTCACCGCCCTCACAGTAAAGAATTTCTTCGTAGGCTAAATCTACTCTTTCCGTTTAAAGCCATTTCCCCTCATCCTGTCACATACCTTTCTAAAAAGTCTCTCCCCAGCTTTCCTGTAGGCCACTTTAGGTACTGCAAGGCCACTAAAAGGTCCCCCTGGAGCCTCCGCCCCTCCAGGCTGAAAAGCCCCAGCTCTCTCAGCCTGTCCTCACAGGGGAGCTGCTGCAGCCCTCTGATCATCTTTGTGGTCCTCCTCTGGACCTGCTCCAACAGCTCCATGTCCTTCTTCTGTTGGGGGCCCCAGAACTGCAGGTGGGGTCTCACAAGAGCACAAGAGCAGAAGGCAGAATCACCTCCCTTGTCCTGCTGGTCAAATTCTCCTGATGCAACCCAGGACACGATTGGTCTTCTGGGCTGCAAGCCCACACTGCTGGCTCACGTTGAGTCTTTCATCAACTGACAGCCCCAAATCCTTCTCCTCAAGGCTGCTCTCAAGCCATTCTCCATCCAGCTTGTATCTATGCTTGGCATTTTCCCAACCCAGGTGCAGGACCTTGCACTTGGCCTTCATGCGGTTGGCATGGACCCAAGCCTTACTCATACTGCTTAAATTCCTGCATATCAAATGATACTATTTTTCCAGAAAAACTGGACTAAAAATCTTTCTGAGATGTTTGCCAATTAGTGGATGCTTAAGGAACAGAAAAATAATAGGGCTGATATACAGTGCGATTATTCAGCTTTTGAGCTAACAAAATAGCTTTATGATGGCTGAATTTGCAACTCTTTCCACATTATATGCTTATTATACTTCCCTATATGCACCAATTTGATTCTTTTCATCTGTTTTTATTGTATGCCTCTACAGCACACTTTGACAATGAGTTCCAAAACCTCTCAGAAAGAAAAACACTCAGCATTGCCACATTAAGACACTTGTAGAAGCATTTACAGTAAACACTACTTCTCTATTCAAGAATTACCAAAGGAATTTGAAGACAATTATTGTTCTGTATTCTCCACCCTTTCCTACAAAGCATCACCTTAATCAAGTCACACAGTGAAACAGTTTTAATGCATTCCACATCATCAGTTGACCAGAGTGACTGAAATAGCAAATTAGTTCCAATAATGATTGTATGTTTAATCGCAGAGCACATGAGGTCAGAAGTGCACATGGCATCAAATCAGCACCAGAGTGGGACTTTTCTCTCTTATTAAATACTTACAGTGTACAGAATCTTTGTCTGAAGTCTCCAGACGTCCCATGTATGACTGGACCTCATGGACTTGTCTATGAAAAGACAGAGTAAAGAAAGAGAAGTCAGTTAATACCCATAAAATGAAATCATTTCTCAATACCTCAATCTTCAGATTTTATTACTATCAGAACATAACAGGAATTGGATACATGTTACTCAGTGCAGACAATCCATGACTATAAAAACCCAACAAATTTCTTCAGTTTGAAGACAGCTGTGCCTTCACTTATCACGTACCTACAACTTTCAGTTTAAAACTAAAATCACGGTGAAAGGGCTTCTTTTCTTTCAAGAATCCCAATCCAACTACAGCTCCCTTTTTTTATTCAGAACCCAAAATGAGATTCTCTCTTATGACACACACCTGGCACACTGAAAGCCTTGTAAGACCTCCACCTGCCCCAGTAATCAAGAAGAAAAGTTATCAGATTCAAAGGAGGAGCTCACAAATATCGAGTACAGCAGAAGGAAGGTCAGACTGGTAGAAAAGTTGGTACAGAGGAAACCACTGCAGTGTATGTAAGTCTATGTGTGCACCTACATACATCATCTTTAGGGCTCTGCAAGTACCCATCTTGTACACAGGCAGTGCCACTCCTTAAAGAAAACAGCAGCACTGCTGAAGGATCAGAGCAGAACTACACAGATTATGGGAAGTACAGGAAAGCTTTTATGCAAAAAATGTGTTTTCTCTCTGCACTGATGATTATTATCTGTGAGGAGATACCCTAAAGCATAAATGACCCAAAATAAGGTGAGGAAAGAATAACTTTCACTGTCTCTTTGAATATACGAATTACAGAGGACAAAATGGAAACTGAAACAAGGCAGGATTATTGCCCTTATCAACATGGGCATTTCTAGATCAACGGGATTTTCAGCTCTTCCCTGTGAGGTCTCTCTAGATCATTATTTAATAAGAACTATTAACACAGATAACAGACTGGCACTTTTGGACTAACTGCATCCTCTGACCTGCTTCCCATGAGCTACTTCATACAAAATCATAGAATCATTAAGGTTGCAAAAGATCTCTAAGATATCTAGTCCAACAGTCCACATATCACCAATACTGTCCACTAAATTGCATCCCAAAGTACCACATTTCAACTTTGCTCAAACACCTCCAGAAGTGGTGACACCACCACCTCCCCAGGCACCCTGTGCATCACCACTTTTTCTGAGAAGAAATCTTTACTAATTTCCATCCTGAACCTCCACTGGCACAACTCCAGGCCATTCCCTCTCATCTGATCACTGTCATCTGGGAGTAGAGAAAGACCCTCACCTTGCCACAACCTCCTTTCAAGCACTTCTGGAAAGATATAAGGTCTCCTCTGAGCATTCTCTTCTCCAAACTGAACCAACCCACCTCCCTCAGCTGCTCCACTTCACAGCTTCACTGTCTTTCACACCAAGAATCACATTTGCTGCCTTCCTTGTGATTTGCAATTTTCACACTGCTTAAGCCTCATCCCGCAGCAAAATTATAGAATCACAGAACAGGCTAGGCTGAAAAGGACCACAATGACCATCTCATTTCAACCCCCTGCTGTGTGCAGGTCGCCAACCAGCAGCCCAGGCTGCCCAGAGCCACATCCAGCCTGGCCTTGAATGCCTGCAGGGATGGGGGCATCCACAGCCTCCTTGGGCAACCTGTTCCAGTGCCTCACCACCTTGTGTGTGAAAAACTTCCTCCTAATATCCAACCTAAACCTCCCTGTCTCACTTTAAAACCATTCCCCCTTGTCCTATCACCCTCCACCCTCACAAACAGCCGTACCCCCTCCTGTTTATAAGCTCCCTTCAAGTACTGGAAGGCCACAATGAGATCTCCCCGAAGTTTTCTCTAAGCTAAACAAGCCCAGCTCCCCCAGCCTTTCCCCATAGGAGAGGTGCTCCAGCCCTCTGATCATCGTATTGCCCTCCTGTGGCCCCGCTCCAAGAGCTCCACATCCATCCTGTGCTGGGGGCCCCCAGCTTGGATGCAGTACTTTAGATATCTACAAACCCATTTCACGCCATCCATCATGCATTTTCTAAAATAGTCTAAGTGCCATCTGCTAGCCTACACGAAAGTCCCCAGCCTTAAAAATTTAAGTAAATATATGTAAAATAAATTTAAGCACATTAAACGCGATATAATCACTTTCTCAGCGAACATCTGTGATCCCTTTCACTAAAACCTAAAGGCCTGGTGCCGGACCGACGTGGCTAAAGGGACGTCGGGACTTTGGACAGACAACCGGCCACCCCAGAGCTGCAGGATCCGCTTCGTTCTGCGACAAAACTCGCTCCTGGCGGCACAGCACCGGCCTGGCACGGCGCTCTGCCCGGACCGAACTTTTCGCTGCTCGAAGCAGCTCTCCCCACTCCCATCAAGCAAACCACAGAGGCTGCGGTTCCTCCCCCCAGCACCACGGGCTCGAGGCAGCCTCAGCCGCTCCGCACGGCCCGGCCCACCCCGGCCCGGCGCCACACACACTTGTTGGTTTGATGGTACAGCCCCTCCATCTCCGCGGCGTTCCCCGCTCCCCTCTGAGGGACACGTCGCCTCCACTTCCGCCTAACGCAACTTCCGTTTCCGCACCACGCAACTTCCGTTTACGCCGGCCGAGGCCCCACCAGGCCTCGGCACTGCGCCTGCGCCGCCGCGGGGGGGCGCGTTTCCCTCAGCTGATGAGTAGAGCGCATCTTCAGTCGCAGAACGGCTCGGGTTGGAAGGGACCTCAAGGATCACGGAGCCCCAACCCCCTGCCACACGCAGGGCCACCAACCTCCACATTCAGTACCAGCTCAGGCTGCCCAGGGCCCCATCCAACCCGGCCTTGAACACCTCCAGGGACGGACGGGGCATCACAGCCTCTCTGGGCAGCTGTTCCAGCCCCTCACCGCTCTCACAGCACAGAACTTCCCCTGACATCCAACCTCCATCTGCCCTCCCTCAACTTCAAACCATTTCCCCTTGTCCTGCTGTTTCCCTTTCCAAGAGTTGATTCCCCTTCTGTTTGTAGGCTCTCTTTAGGTACTGCAGGCTGCAATGAGGTCACCCCGCAGCTTTCTTTTCTCCAGGCTAAACAAGCCCAGCTCCCTCAGCCTGTCTTTGTAGGGAGGCGCTCCAGCCCCCTGATCATCTCTGTGACTCCTTTGCACCCTCTCCAACAGCTCTCTGTCTTTCTTGTCCTGGGGACTCCAGGCCTGGACACAGTACTCCAGATAGGGCCTCACAAGAGCAGAGTAGAGGGGGACGATCACTTTCTTCCCCCTGATGGCCTCCCCTCTTCTGATGGAGCCCAGGATACCATTTGCTTTCCGAGCTGCAAGAGCACACTGCTGTCTCACTGTCTCACATCTTTCAAGTCTGTTGAGGTCCCTCTGTATGGCATCCCTTCCTTAGAGTTGTGGGATCGTTAAGGCTGGGAGCGATCTCTAAGATCATCTGGGCCAACCCTGACCCGTCCCCACCCAAGGCCACTGATCTTTAAAAGTCTGGACAAGAGAAGGCTCCAGGGAGACTTCAGTGCAGCTTGAGGGTAGCATATGAACAGGAAGAGAGCAGCTCTTTATGCAAGCAGTGATAAGAGAATGGGGAATGACTTCAGACTAAAAGAGGGAACATTTCTTACTCAGAGTGAGGTGCTGGAACAGGCTGCCCAGAGCAGTTGTGGCTGCCTTGTCCCTGGGATGATCTCTGAGGTTCCCTCCAACCTAAACCATTCTGTGACGTGCCCAAGACACGACAGCTGATGAGTTCTTGAATCTCCAAAACAACCTTCAGAGGAATTCTGTTAAAAACAACAGGGATTCCTTATCATGCTGCTGAGAATATGGAAGTCACAGATTAACAGCAGGAATTAATTGCTTTAATACCGTTAAATTCAAGTTTTAAATCTAAAATCATAATCAGTCATCAGCAATCTCAGCCCTCTTCTGTCTTTTTTCCACTTATGCAAAGCCTAATTGTCTTTACAGCACAAATTCAGGGTACTGAAGGATGACAAATGTTGAAACCAGGAAAGATTTTAAGGAGCGGGAAGTTTAAGGTGGTCTCTTTCTGTGATTCTGGGCAAAACATGAAACTTTGAGACAGGAACACTCTCCAAAGTGGAGTTTCTTCTGCTGTTGCTCATTTACAGTTAAGGGGTGCACCTGAAGGATGCAATCTAATCACATGAGGACAAGTGGCTGAGCATTATACAGGTATGAGTGAGTGAAATAACAACACATCTGTAACTAATGATGAAATCTTTTTCCTGTGTTCCCCCCCTCCCCCCCCCGCACATGTATCTTCATGCTGCAGGAAAATTTCTTTGACCATTGCACCAGCAAGGCAGGTGCCTGGCAGAAGATCATCCCACTGAGATCCTAACAATATCTCAAGCCACAGAAATCAAATGAGTATAAAAATGAACTGTCTATAAAAACATGAGCTGCTGCGGGAACAAATGCAATCAATTTTTGTTTTGTTTTGTTTTTTTTTGCTCTCTTTTATCTGAATCATTATGCCCTGTTTTCAAACACTTTCTGCAGACAGAAGCCTTGAATGGAGATAGATGCTGGGACTTCCCTCCTGGCCAAGACTTTGAGGAGTATCACAGGAGTTCTGATGAAGTGGCAAGCGCTGAAAAGCAGGAATGAATTCCTGTTCTTTTCTCAATAACTTTACTTTTTGACAGAGGAAAAAAAAAAAGAAGACAGCAACAACAACAAAACATGCTGCAAGTCTGTTCTGTTCTCATCAGACTTCAGGTCCTTCCAGGAAGAGTCCTTCAGCAAATTGGCTCATTTAGACACAACAGCCAGAAGCACAGAGAGCAAAAAAAAAAAAAAAAAAGGGTTTTGTTCAAGGAAAGCCTCTGTATTGTAAACAGGATAAAAGGGGATGGAAAGAGACACTTATCACTGTCTTGATGTGTCCCCAGGTCATTCCTGGTCTACAGGAGAAAAAGAATTCCATATACACTGCTCTCTTAGAAACTCCCAACTGGGGATTTTCTCTATCAAAGAGTTTACAGACATGAGGTGTTCAAACAGCCATAGGTGCTCTCCTCACCCTGTTTGGCTTGTAGTTTGCCTTGCAGCTCCAAAAGGATGGATTCTTATACAATCCCCTTTGTTCTGCTTATAACAGTTTGCTTTCCCCTTCTCCCTCTGAAGGAAAAGCTCTGATGCTCTGTTTAAAAGCAGACCCTAATAACAGGTTTCTCTCTAAGCATGATTTCAAATATCCATAGAAACTCTCACCTTCCCCCTCCTCTATCCCTCCTTCCCTCTCACCAGCTCTTTGCATGCTGTCTTGATAGTAATAACTGTGGCTTTAAAAACAAAGGAGTGCCAAACCCCAGGGCATGCTGCAGGAGCAAGACATTGAGATTAATTCTTGCTGTAGACTCCTTGCTTAGCCCAGCTGCAGGCCATGGAGGCTGCATGTCCCAGCTTTGACAGCTTCTCTGACATAAGCCAGACCTCACAGCACGCCTTGCAGCATTCTGAGATGGTGGATGTGGGGAAAAAGAGAGGGGAGACATGACAAGAATGTCAGAGACTCATCTATCAAATTTCTTAAACTGTTGGGTGATGTGCTGGTTGCATATCTTCCTTTAAAGACACACTGCATGTCCTTCTATCTTTCCAAATTAAGAATATTTCTATAGAACTTCTAACACAGCTCTCAAACTGATTCATGGTGATGAATTCAGGATGTTACAGGTCCAGACATAGTGACATGAAGTCACAAATACTTGGGTCATCGTTCCCTTGTTCATAAATTTAGAATTATAGAATCTTTAAGGTTGGAAAAGACCTCTAAGATCAACCAGTGCAACTGCCCACCTACCACCAATATTGTCAAACAAGCCACGTCCCCAAGTGCCACATCTATGCAGTTCTTGAACACTTCCAGGGGCGGTAACTCCACCACCTCCCTGGTGGCAGCCTTTGCCAATGCATCATCACTCTTTTGGAGAAGAAATTCTTCCTAATATATTAATATTCAGCATGGGCTGAGAACAGGAATTCTCTACCTCTACCATTGGATAGTGCTGAGAATCATTCTGGCAGGACTCTAAGCATGGAAAAGCATTACAAAAAGGAAATGCCCTTTTGTTCCTTTTGTCATGCCAACATGACCCTTGTCATTCAATTGGAAAGTGAAGCAGAATTTGTGGGAGATTCTGCAGCACGGAAGAGATGCTATACTCAGCAAAAGATGAACCTAAATGCTTGATGCGTTTGGTGAAAAAAATAATGTTTCCTAACAAAATTTTAAAGGAATTTCCATTTTCTGAAAAATTAGGGTGTTGAGAGTAAGGCAAAGAAAGAGAAACAATTATTGTGGGATCAAATTATTAGTTTTTAACAACTTCAATTTCTGCAGTTTGTCCTGTGACTATCTGGGCTAATCTAACTACTTTCCTAATGTTTGGAAGGCTCACAAGATTTCCAAAAATATTTTATATTAAAAATTATCCTCATTAGAACTCACAGTCTTTGAAAATACAAGTCATCCAACAGTCCATCTACCAGAAGTTATTTCATCTTACACCAAAGTATGCTATTCATTTGGTTTATGATTTGGTGTGTGATGATGTATGTGGGGTCTCCATAATGATGCCCAATGCTCACCTTTCACTGATATGGGGTACCTCAACATTTAAAAACTGCAAGAATTATTTTGATCCTTTCATAAACTGTGGATGTATCGTTCAAAAATAAACCTGTAGATTGATACTACAAAAGAAGCACCCCAGGCTTTGTGTAGCATGGACAGTTTTTGCATCACTTCAGCTTTCTTGACAGCAGAAGCAGGCCAGGCGCTGGCACAGATGTCTCCTTGGAAGTGAGGCAACCCCAGCAGTGCAGTGGTATTTGCCTGCTTGCCAGGATGGCTGCAGGGAGAGGGAAGAGTTGATGCCTATTGCATCACTGTGTTGCAGATCTTATCTCCAGTGATAAGCCTGGCCCTGTTGTACTGCTCTGTTCACTATCCTGAGCTATCTGTTAGCCTGCTACTTCCATTTCAAAGTCAAAGAAGGCCTTGTTTTTCCTAAAGCTTATCTAATTCCTCTGACCACTCTTGTTCATCTAATTGAAATAAAGTCTACCTCCAGCAGCCAGCCTTGCACCTCTCCTCTTAAAATTTAGTCTTCTTTCAGTTTCAGTTCCATTTGCCCACTCCAGTCATTGACTGTGTTGGCAGCAGGTTTGTATTTGCCATAGTACAAGGCAGGTTTATTTAACAACAAAAGAGATCTTCTGCAAAATATTATCTACCAGTCTTCCCTGTTTGGAGAAAAAAAAAAAAAAAGAGGATTTCATGGAATCATAGAATGGCTTGGGTTAGATGGTAAAAGACTACCTAGTCTTCTCTGCAGGGCTGCTCCCAAGGAGTTCTCCCAGTCTGTAGACATTATCTGGGATGGCCCCAGCTCAACAACTTGCATTTGGCTTTGTTGAACCTGATTAGGATTGCAGGGGCTCACTTTCTGAGTTTATCAAGGTCCCTCTGGATGGCAGCCCTCCCTTCTGTCATATCAACTGCACCATTCAGCAAACTGCCAAGGATGCACTCAATACCATCATCTGTATCACTGATAGAGATGTTAAGGAATATTTGTCCCAAGACGGAACTCCTAGGGGGCATCACTGATCACCAGCTCCACCTGGGCTTGGAGCCATCGACAACAACCCTCTGACTGTGAACCTCCAACCAATTCTTTGCCCACTGAATAGTCCACCCTTCAAACCAATATCTCTCCAGTTTAGAGATAAGAATGTGGTGTGAGACCATGTCAAAGGCCATGTACAAGGCCGAGCAGGTGACATCAACTGCCTTCCCTTTGTCCACCAATCCGCTCCATCATGGAAGTAACTTCCAGGAGTGCTGTCATGACCCAAGCATCATGATGCACGAGATGCAGCAGCTGGGGTGCATACTGGCACAAGACCACCACGATTCCTCACAGCCTTCAAGTGGACCCAGAGAGTGCTGGTAAATGGAGTCAAATCCAGCTGATAACCAGTCACTGGTGGTGTTCCCCAGAAGTAGGTATTGTGGCCCATCCTTTTAAATATCTTTATTGATGCTCTGGATGAGGGAATTGAGTGCACCTGCAGTAAGTTTGCAGATGACACCAAGCTGGGAGGAAGTGTTAATCTGTCTGAGTGTAGGATGGACCTACAGAGGGATCTGGAGAGCCTGGATCACTGGACTGAGGTGAATGATGGACCTACAGAGGGATCTGGAGAGCCTGGATCACTGGACTGAGGTGAATGGGATGAAGTTCAACAAGACCAAGTGCTAGGTCCTGCACTTTGGTCACGACAGCCTTGTGCAGTGCTACAGGCATGAGGCAAAGTGATTTTAGATTGGCTTAGATTGGCTTGGGTTGTAGGGGACGTTAAAGATCTTCTAGTTTGAGTACCCTACAATGAGCAGAGTTGACAACCACTAAATTGGGTTGAATAGGGCTCCATCCAGTCTGGGCTTGAATGCCTCCCATGACTGAAAGGCTGCATGGAGGAAAAGGATTTGGGTGTGTTAGTTAACAGGTCCATCTATAGGGCCTGAACATAAGCCAGTAGTGTGCCCAGGTGGCCATGGCTCATGTCATGCCAGCATCCTGGCTCATGTCAGAAGTAGTGCAGACAGCAGGAGGTGATTGCCCCTCTGTGCTCAGCTCTCGTGAGACCACACTCCAGTGCTGTGTTCAGCTTTGGACCTCTCACCACAAGAAAGATATCGAGGCCCTAGAGCATGTCCAGAGAAGGACAGTAATGCTGTGAAAGGTCTGGGACACAGGTCTCATGGGGAGCAGCTGAAGGAATTGGGATCGTTCAGTCTGGAGAGTTTGTAGTGAGGTGGAGGTCAGCATCTTCTCCCAGGTAACAGTGGTAGGACAAAAGGGAATGGTTTCAAGTTGCACAAAGGGAGGTTCAGGCTGGAAAAACTTCTTATCCAAGAGGGTGGCTGGGGACTGGAATGGGCTGCCCATGGAGATGGTAGAGCTACCATCCCTGAGGGGGGGTTAAGAAACATGGAGATGTGGTACTTAGGGGTGCATGGTTCTGGGGACAATATTGGTGGTGAGTGAACAGTTGAACTTGATGATCTTAGTGGTCTTTTCCAACCTTAATGATTCTGTGATTCTATGATTCTATGCTTTTGGACCGCCCATGTTGTAAGGAACACAGAAACCCCTTAGTTCCTGGTGAACAAAGAGATGAGCCAGGGTTGGTGCTGACTTCCCAGTCATGGCAGCTCTGCAGAACCACATCTTCCCTCAAAATGGCCCTTATCCATCACCCTGCAGCCCTGTGCTGGGATATTTTGCCCACTTGCAGACTGGGGAGGAGCAGCGCTGTGTCTCCTCGCAGAGAACTCAAGGTGCGGCAGTGCCTCAGGGCACCAAGTAAATGAATAAAAAACAGTCAGAACTGATTAGGGAGCTCAGATTTTGGCTCAGACTCTCTATAGCCTCCAAGGCATTGCAGAGGCTCAGAACCTCATTACTTCTATAAAGCGAATTCAGTAATTAGCTCAGGTCAAAAGTTTAAGGCTTGGAGTCTGCTGCTGGAGAAATGGTGTCTCCGTACACTCCAGCTGACAAGCAGCCGAGGCCAAAAGGAATAATTCATCCCAATGGGATAGTTTTGTCATCAGTGTAAACAGCCAATCTCTGCTAAAAATCTTCTGAGTTCCCGACTTCAGAGATATCCCAAAACAGCAGTTCTACATCCTCGATTTGTCCCACATACATAAGTCTTCCAGGGGTTTTTATTTTCTGTTTTCGTAGTGCTGTTTATTCTTTCATCATTTCTGTTGTTTTAACAATTTATTTGTCTTCCAGACCACAGGTTTTCCTTATCATGATCAGAACTCCGGGTCTCAGCCTGTGTGATTCTGCTATGCCCATGGAACACGAAGCATGGCACCAGTGTTGTCCATCCCAGCCATTCTCTGGGATCATGCAACTTCACATCCTGCTCAGTCTGCAGAGGTTGTGTCACACTGCCCAGCATAACACACTCCTTTCCCTTTCCTGACTACACCAGAGGGAAAGTGGGACAGGGAGGAGGGCAGGGAGGGGCTGAAGGATTAAACAAGACAGACCAGAAAGCCTTGAATTTTTCCCCTAATACTCAGCCATTTAATGACTAGTTTGATGATAAGCATGAAATCAAATAGACAAGGGAAATTCTCGCATGTCTAAGAAGTCAGCGGATAATTAGGCTTTAATGGGAACATTCTGGGTTAGTTTCTACTTATTTTGTGAGTCTGATTTAATGCTGTGGCTGCCTTGGTTGTCTCTGCAGTTGAACTCTGCTGATCTCTCCTGGCCAGATCTTGAATATATGCTGGTTTTGGCCAATGGCACATTGGCTATTGACGCCTCCTTTATTCTGGGAGGTGCTACTTCTCTGGAAGAACCTTCATCATTGTGGAAAAGCTTCCTGTTCCTTGCAGCTTCCATTTGCAAAGGTGCAAAAGTATTATTTTAAACACGTGGTAGCTTACTTCATCCAGAGCAAAATCAACATAAAGAATTTGGTATGCATATTTATCTCCTCTCCACGTGGAGGTAAAACTGATAAAAGCAGAGAGAGGAATGGTTTGAAATTCAAACACTTTGTACCCATGCAAATGCTGTAAGTCCAAAATTTTTGAAAGGTAGAAATAATGAATCAACTCAAAGACCCCAAACCAGGAGCTTCAAGGTCTGAGAACTGCCAAGATGAGGAAATCATTGAACACCAGATGGTGTGTGAATTCACAGTGCCCTACACTAATTGTGCCAGGAAAAGATCTCTTTTCTAACATGTAAGTACTCCTAAGTATGTACTGTATGTTATTTTCAGGCAAACACCAGTTCATTATGCCCACCTGAACCCTAACCCTAA
>NW_024963103.1:0-30933 GCF_019238085.1 Lagopus leucura | reverse complement strand
AATCAGGGCGTATGAAGGAAGTGAGAGGAAGAAGGAGATCACATTTGTAAAGCACAATATATGATGGAGAAAAAAATCCGAATCTTGACCAAATGCCCTGGGAAGGAAAGAAAACCATTTCCAACAAAGCTTTAATCTCAAAAACATTTGCTGTTTATTTTTGGAAGGAGAAGACCAGCAAACTTGACAGTGCTCAGAAGGAATGCCCAGCTGCCAGTGAGCTGTTCACAGCTCTCGGCCTCCTGGAGGAGTGATGGGAGGGAGAGTCCACTTCAGGAATGCTGCTGGGGTGTTTGGGAAGGGTGAGCTGTGTTTGACAGTGTAATAGACCCCCAGAGAAGCACTGAGCCTTATGCATAGCCTGCAGCTATTTGAGAACTCGAAGCTCAAATATACACACAGAAAGGTTAGCTTTTAATGGAGGGTAAATGTTTGGAGAAACCTTTGACCAGCTTTAATACTGCAGCTGACCATTCAAAAAGTTGGTAATGAATGAGCTCACATTAGGCTTGGCTGCTCGCTTTGCTGGACAATAACTGTCAGCCCTTTTGCTTAACCCCTAATGAGTTCTCCTGCCTGTCAAGTGCTAACTGAGTCTATGTCAGTAGGGGTTACACCTGGTTTTGGAGCACACTCATTCCATACAAAGTTGTCCTGAGCACCTTGCTGAGTTGGAGAAGATGCCATATCTCTGTGCACCTTCAAAAATATTTTCCTTTCCTTATTTTTCAAAGGAAACAAAATTGCTTCGGCCCTAGTCATTGTCAATATCTCCATCTATTAAGGAAGCAAACAAGTGTCTGGGGCTTGGATCCTGACTTGGTCTTACCAATGAAGCTTGAAAGGAGACAGTTTGCTTTCTGCGTCCTTAAGATATACTTTGGGGTTTATACTCCTTTGAAGTTCAGCATAGATGTATGTGCTGATTCACTTAAGATTTTAACTGCATGTATATAAATTCACAGAGGTGTACGTGGTAGGGAGCACAGGAAAAATGCTGTAAACAACTGCTTCTCATTAATGCCACTTATCACATGTTGCTGAAGATCAAGCACCCCAAACGCTCCCCCAAGACCTGAAACAGGTTCTACTCAATACATCCCCCTGAGTCAACTGATCAACCTGTAGATGTCCCTGTTCACTGGAGGAGAACTGAACTAGAATGGTCTTTAAGGATGTTTTCCAACTCAGATGATCCTGTGATTCTATAATTCTGTAAGTGAACTAGCAACCAGAATAATTGGTGGCAGTCATTCTTTGTCAGATTTAATGTTGCCCCTGCTTTTATTATCCTAGTAGGGTTTGTCTGCACATAACAGTGGGAGCAAAGAGAACTTTTAGTGGAAGAAATAGGATTAGGTTCTGGGAGGTGAGCTGAAACCACCACTAACTGCAGAAGTACATCCATGTACTCAGGGGTCCAGCCATAGGTATCATAGCTCTTGAGCAAGAAAAAGAAGCAGTTGCTTGTTTATTCATAGCTTGGAAAGTGACTCTTTCCTCTAGGGAACTAAAATTTTCCTGATCATGATCTTTGCACTGTCCGTCAGCTATGCTGGTAATAGGAAGAGGACAAATGAAGGTCAAACTCTTGTTGGATTTTCATATGGAGGTTGGGATCCATTTGATCCTATTATACCAACAGGGGTGAAAATAGACGATGATGAGGGAATAAATTATCACTGTAACAACACACGTGTGCACCTTTGGGTGTGCATGTGTGCATGTTGGGGCAGGGGATACATAGACCACAGAATCACAGAATCATAAAATGGATTAGATTGGAGGGAACATTAAAGGTCATCTAGTGCCAACCTCTATCTTGGGCAGGGCTGCCAACCACTAGATCAGGCTGCCCAGGCTCCCATCCAACCTGCCCTTGTATTTGTAGATGTTTATATACAGCTGTGTTTTCACACATGTGCATCTATGTGTGTATGTTCATATGTGAGTTTGTTCAGATAGGAGAAATGTGTTGTCTTGGCCAGATGTTAGCAATCTTTATCCTTTGCATAAAGCCTTGTTTATCCTGCTCTGCCCTAGAGATCATCCTGCTTCAGGGATTGTAGGTTTGGAGAATTCCAAGGGTCCCTTCCCAGCAGCACTATTGTCATTCTTCTAGTTCAATTTCTTGAAGAGTTTTTCCTATGGAACTTCCCTCTATGGGGAGGATGCTAAACTGTAGTAACAAAAGGTCAATAATACCAGAACAATGAAGCATGATGCAGAGGCAGTGAGCAAGACAAAGTCCATGGGAATGTCCATGACAAGGGCAGAACAAAGATGCTGAATGTCCACAGTAAAAGAAACATTGAAGGCCCTAAGCTATGTATGGAGCACTCTTGGAACGAACCTGAACTGGCATAAAAAGTTTGTTCCAGATCAGCACTTTGAGTCATGAGGCTGTGGCTTTTCTACAGTAGCATTAAAAGCCCTCAAGTTAGATGCAACATATCACTGAATTGCAGCTTTGAATCTCAGCTTCCCTATGTACTCTTTCAGGAAAAAGCAAGCATCAAGGGATTCTATTAGCAACTTGCCCTCCTACTCCTTCCATATCCATTTTTCCATCTGAGGAGATATACTGTATGTTAATTTCAGCTCCCTTTTCTCACTTTCCCTCTTAGTTTGGCTGATGCCTTTGGATACCATCCCAGTGACAGTGCATATGCAAATGCCATCTTGTTTGGTTTGCCTTGGGACAGCAAAGTCTTTGAAATGTAGATGTGGGAGCCGCAATTTATCTCCCTGTCTCCTTCATTTAACTCTTAATTTTTGATACAATTCAACAGAAAGGCTTTTCTCTTGTCTTGCCAACTAACCATTCTCTCTCATTTAGACAAAATTGGATATATTTTGTCTGGTTTTATATGAATTGTGTCCATGTTCCATTTGGCATAGCAATGTTCCCTCAGCAGCAATCAGTAGAAATCTGTAAGGAAAGTGGACAAGAACAGGATGAGTAGAGAATGAAGCCAGTCAATGAAGCAGCAAGACATAGCATAGCGACTGGGACCTCCATTAATGCAGTAAATCCAGATTTGAGAAATGACCAACACAGAAAAGGGTCACAGAATCACAGAATCACAGAACTGTAGGGGTTGGAAGGGACCTCCAGAGCTCATTGAGTCCAACCCCCTGCCAAAGCAGTTCCCTACAGCAGGTCGCACAGGTCGGCATCCAGGCAGGTCTGGAACATCTCCAGAGAAGGAGACTCCACCACCTCCCTGGGCAGCCTGTTCCAGTGCTCCTCACCTCACTGTACAGAAGTTCTTGCGCACATTGGTGCAGAACTTCCTATGCTGCAGTTTCTGGCCGTTTCCCCTTGTCCTGTCTCCACACCCATCCCTCGCTGTAGGAGCTCTAGATCAGCACGCTAGGTACGTCTGGTTCATCATAGAATAGTTGTGTAAATACAAGCTCTGTTTCACCTTTCATTGACAAACTGCTAGGGTAGTTCATCTCCTCTTCTGGGCCAATGAATTATGGAAATAACCTGACATCTTGTATGGTAAAACTCCAGGAGATGTTGAGGTGGTGCTATTTTTCCAATAAAGCCATTATGTCCTGTCATTATTAACTTGCATGTCAAAGAGGCTCCTGAAGGATGCCAGAAATATTCAGAAGACAAATGTCCTCACAGAGCACCAAATACCTATGAAGCATTTCAAGCTTACAAGTCCAGATCCAGGCCAGGTCTATTTGTGCCTAGTCTGCACTTGGATAAGTTTCACTTTGATTTATCAGCCAGCCACCAAACACAGTAAAACATCATAAATGTCTTATACCATCCTGATAACCCACCTTCCACTGACCCAACACTCACATACTGCTTGCTCTGCTTCTACCACTTCAGCATGGTGGCTGGTCAACTTGGTACCAATCATCTCCACTTTGCCCTTCTCCACAGCCACCCCAAACACAGAAAATTATGTATTTAGTTCTTAGCATCAACTTTCACTGCCAATTTCATCCCATCTACTCATGTCTAATCTTTTAACTAAAGCAATCTATTTTTTTTCTCTTTATTTAGGAGGTTTCAGTCACTCCAAGACGTCTTCTTCCTTCAGCCCTTGGATTTCTGTCACCATATAACATTGTGGTAGACCACCAACTGAAAAACTGCAGCTCATAGATTAAGATCTGACAGAATTCTACCATCCACCTCAAGAATACAGTGCTCTACACTACACAGTGTGCAGCAAAACATGTTTTTATTTCAAATATAATTTTCACCTGCTAGTTCAAATATTCTTAAAACTTTTATTTTTGGGCTCAGTTAATCTAGTGCAATATTTTATGGGATTGAAAGGGAATTCAAGACATAGGTCAAGAAAAATTGCAGAAAATAGATAGGTGAAGATCCACAGGATGTACCTATTAGTTATGGCTTGGCTGCTAGAACTAAATCCACTCACAGCCTCCGACATTTTGCTCTCCACATGTTGGTCAATCATCTTAGTCTTCTAGCTTACAAACGAACGTCATCCTGTCTTCTTGCTCCATGAAGTTATATCAGTTGTGGGACAAAAAATACCTTAGAGACATGGTTTAGTGGGCAACACTGTAAATAGATGAGTAGCTGGACCAGAGGATCTTAGAGGCCCTTCCCAACACTGATGATTCTGACAATAATTTCACCCGTTTTTTAAAACCTGACCCAATAATCTTTTGTCTGCTGATTCCTGTCCTGACTTGGCTCATATGTTCTGTACCGTCCCCATGGTTTGCCCATGGCTCTCATTCCCAAAGGAGAGGCAGAGTGAGCTTTACTTCTTTGCTCTAGCATTGCCTTTGTATTCCACAGTAAAATTGCTAAACCTCCTGAATATATTTTCAAGAATAGAAACAACCTTGTTAAAAGAATGAACTGCCAGTGCAATGAAGGGTGAAATGCAATAGGAAACTGACTTGATAAAAGGATAATTCCAGTAAATGAATAACACTTCCTTGTATCACACGAAGTACATAATGCTCAGTTCATATTAACAGCAACTGTAGCCCATATTCTGAATTACTTTTCTGACAGTGGGTCTTTTGCCAATTACACAGTGATGACTGTAAATTTGAGGCTCAAAGAAGACCTGATATTTTCGGAAACCAAATGGCAGAGTCTACATGATGACTGTTAGCCACCGCAGCATGCTCAGCCCATGTAGTTCCAGACAGTATTGCATGCCATTTTCCTACTTCCCTTTGATGCCAAGCTTTGCAGCCATCCTCTAAGTGTATAGCTGCTGGTGACTGCATACATACCCAAGTCTGATAGGAATGTACTCCCCTTGCAGTGTACTGATTTTAGAGATTGGAGGCACTAGAAATGAGTTTGTCGAGCAAGGTGATAATTTAGTCTTCCCACCTTAGAAGACAGGTCCTGCAATACATGATGCTCTATTGTAAATGGTACAGTGTTGGTAAGTGACACTTTGCCGAGGCAGCACTGGGGCCATGCTGTGTTCACACTAATGTAAAGTAGACTTCTGTTTCAGCATGGCCGGCATCTTTAACATTCTTCTTCTTACTGCTATGTTGGTGGCAGAAACAGCTGGAGCCCTTCTGAGGTCAGATAGTGGAATTTTAGCTGGAGGCATTCTTTGTCTCAACAGAGATGCCGCCAGTTTGTTCGGCTGAAAGATCTAAGGTAGGGGCCGCTACAGCAGAAATGCACTTCTTGGGCCAACCACTGCCCACCCACCCTGGAATCACTCCAACACACTCACTGGACCCCCCACCTCTTGTTTAATCTTTAATGCACCTCTAATTGCCGTAGGCTGGACACCACAGTGGGGCAGGCGAGATAGGAGTGATGATTAGCTCCCTGACCCTGTGTGCTATGCTGGGCATTGGGAAATGTACATCTAATGGCTGACCCTCCATCGATCCCAACCGTGTCCTCCGGGCAGAAGGAATCATTAGCAGCAGCTTATGATGGAGGCGCATGCAATACCTCTCATTCTCGTGGCTGTAGGCACATGAAAAAGCCACAGGCACAGCAGACCTGCCCTACCTGTTCTTGCTCCTCTGACTCAGTTGGGCTATTCTTAGGTATCTAGTGCAATAACGAATGGGGGAGGGATGGATACAAATGTGTCCTGAACATGGCCCCTTAGTGCTTCCCAAGATCCTCACTGAAGAGAAACTTCTCCAAATCCGGAGCTGCCAACAGAAGGCAGTTGCCAGCAACCGAGCACTACCAGTAGTGAGGGAACTCAGGCCAGGAAAGACAACAGAAAATGTCGTTAATTACCGCCACCCCAGATGAGCATTTTGAGTGAACAAAAGGAAGGATTGGGAACTGTGGAGGAAGAAATCAGAAAGGAAATTTCAGAAACGTGGGGATCTCAGAAGAGAAGGAGATAGATCCATTGCTATCATGTCTCATGGGCTAGATTAACAGTGATAAAGCTCCCTAGAGGGTAGAACAAAGATAAATTCCCCTAAGGGGAAGAATTTCTGAAAGAGAAAGCAATTGCACGAGCAATATTGAAAATGTGTTCTGTCCAGGTTTGATCCAAAGTCAAAAAAAAAAAAAAAGTGATCAAAATCCAGTCAGCCATTCTGGATTAAAAATATTACTACTTCCTAGTATCAAGTATAAATCTACCCTTACTCTGGTGATGTAACTTTTTATTATTATTTATGCCCACTATTTTATGCTCTTTTATCTGACTTTCTCCTTCACCTATGGAGTTCACTCAAGTCTCCTCTAACTTTCTCCTCCATTTCTTAGTTATTACAGCCTTAAGCTCAAAAGGATTCCCTTCAGCTGGATTTACCTACTAAAGAGAAATTATTTTCAGGAGATGCACCCTGAGATTGAAACAACAAAAACATTTGCACATCTCCAATTCTGAAATGAACTTATTAGCTACTGACCTTGACTTTACTGTCATGACTTGCCTTTCCTCCCAGAACTGGAAACAATTCTGTTTATGACCACCTCTGTTGAGCTTAGGTTATGCTTCAGTTTGGTAAGAACATCTTCAATCCATCCCAGCACTGCAAATAAAAGTGATGGATAATGTTTAAGTCAGTATCAAAACCTTGGACTCCAAAATCAGTGGAATAACTGTTTCTGTTAGCAAGGTAAACAGAAATTCACTTCAGCAGTGAAGACCAGCATTCCTCATTTACAACAACCGAGGTCTAGAAGAGTAGAAGATATAACGAAAGATAGCACTTGTCCTTCAATAATTCCTGGGAATCCAATAAAGACTCCTGTAGGAATCCAAAACAACACCTTATTTTCCCATCATTTGCAGTTGAGCACAGCTCTTCTCTAATATGTCTCTTTGGAGAGAACACGAAGCTGCAAGTGTTTTAGGCTGGAGTAAAGAAAGTAGAGGGTTGTAATCCAAGCTGACAGGAACATTATTAATCAGGGAAGAAGAGGCAAAGCAGAACAGAGATGGAAGCAACTCAGAGATGGAAGAAGCAGTTTGA
Organism: Lagopus leucura; assembly: GCF_019238085.1. Lineage (NCBI taxonomy): Eukaryota > Metazoa > Chordata > Aves > Galliformes > Phasianidae > Lagopus > Lagopus leucura. The sequence continues at coordinate 23,490 of NW_024963103.1, read as the reverse complement.
CATTTAGAGAGGAGTGTATGAAGCCTGTGCTGCCCCAAAAGTAATGCCTCCTATTTTATGATGTCAGCCCACGACATCAGAGGTAGATGTTGGTGGGATGTCAGTAGAGGTTGAACCTTCTCATCAATATTCAGTTAAATTTTGTTGCTGTGTGGCAAATGGTAGCAGAGGGGCAGTCTGGCAAAATAGCATCTGACACAGAAGTGCATACGAAGCAAAGGTATGGAATTGAATTACTTCACGTGGAAAAAATTGCACCACCATTGATGCTTGCTGAATGTTTATGGAGACCAAACAGTGGATGTGAGCACAGTGTGGGGTGGGTGGTGCATTTCTGCAACAGTAAATCACCTCTGCTGGTACAGATTATAACGAGCACAACATGAAGGCTCTTGTTCTGGAACAATTGCATAGCTAGTGGTGACTATGTTGAAAAATAGTGTTTTATAGCTGAGAATTTGCTCTATCAAATAGTTGTGCTCTTTGTATCTGTTGTAGTTTCCATGTAAATAAATAGGAGGCGTTGCTTTTGAGGCAACTAGATATTAACCCGACTAGCCACAAATTTTTAAGCAGTTCTGTCACAGACTGTATCTTCTCGGAGGTCACCTTGCAGAATCAAAAGCAGATGGCATGGTGGATCTTGCAAAGATTTTTGAAAGAATTGTTATCACCAGTGATGAAAAAAACTGATATGGTTGGAAGGCAGCTCTGCAACAAATGGTCCTTGCCCTTTCCTTACCCCTCCCAAGCTGCAGGAAGCTTGTAGGTCCACTGGCACAACATCATGTGGAATAAAGCAGTTGGAAGAGAGGATGGCAGCGCTGCTCCATCCCCCTGAAAACCTTTACTTGGATGCTGGGAGCTGTGGGCTGGGAGGGCATTGGGTTATCACTGTAAAAACAACCTAACACAACATGCCGCTGTCTGTCTTGCAGAAATCTCATATGACCTTGGGCTATGAGCCACAGACAACCTCCTGTTCAAACCTGACCCAGCTCTTTGCACAACCTGAGCAGGAGGAAATGTGAGACGTAACATTGGCAGCTCTGGTTCCTGATGTGTGTCACCCGCTCCCCTTCAGCAATTTCCCCATCTTTTCCAAAGCTGAGGTGGGAGAAGAGCCCCTGTACCCGCAACACCTGCATGGGCCTCTGGGCACGCAGGTTGAGAGCAGCGAAGAGGAAGGGAAAGCTCATTTAAAGAGATTTTTAAAATAAAAATGTACTGGTTTTAGGTGACCTCAGGGTGTTTTGGGATAGCAGAGAAGGGATCATTCTCCTCCTCTCATAGGTTAATGATACAACAGTCACATCCTGGATCAAAGTGGCCACAGGCATGGTTTGCTGGTTGGACTTGGTGATCTTATTGGTATTTCCATCCTTAATGATTCTATGAATGTGCAAGAAGATAATAGGTTCATGTTGGACTTGGTGATCTTATTGATCTTTGCAACCTTAATGAGTCTATGACTCTATGAAAGCAAATTGATAATCTTTATTTCTCTGTATTCCATTCTACCTGGGCATCTCCATGCAAACACACCAGCATCTGCTGGCAGATATCACTGAGAAAGGGTTTTCCACCTCACAGAACCATTAACATTGGAAATGACCACTAAGATTATAAAGTCCAACCCTCTACACCAATATTGCCCACGAAACCATGACCCTAAGTACCACATTTCCATGTTTCTTGAACACCTCCAGGGATGATGACTCCACCAACTCCCTGGGCAGCCTCTGCCACTGCATCACCACACTTTCTGAGAATTTTCTCCTAGTATTCCCTGGTGCAACTTGAGGTCATGCCTTCTTGTCCTATTAATAATACCTGGGAGCAGAGGCCAATCCCATCTCTCCAAAACCTCCTTTCAGGGCATTATAGAGGGCAATGAAATCTTCCCTGAGGAGAATACTGTGGGAGACAGCATCAAGGGTTTTTTACTAAAATTGAAGTAGGTTGCATGCACAGTCTTTCCCTCATCACCTAGTCATAGAAGGAGATGAGATTGGTCAGGCATAAAGCATTTCTTCTACTTTCCCCACTCTGTTTTTGGTATTTGGACTTACATTTCTTGTTTTGTTGTTGTTTTTGTTGTTTGTTTTGTTTTGTTTTGTTTTGCCAGCTTCTGTATTTGTCTCCTAACATTTGTGCTCCTGTGGGTCATTTGTGGCCATGGTGGTTCTCCAGGTTTTACACATTTTCTTTTTGAGAGAAAAGCTTGAACACTAGGAGAACTTGTTCCAACACTGAAAGAGGGGAAAATCAAAGCAGATGTAGATTTTGGACTTTAACTGAGGTGTAAAGAAAGGACAAATATCTTCTCGTATCTTCCAGCTCTAAGATACAAGGAATTGCAGCAACCATACAAATACTCAAATTTCCACTCTGCTGACAGTTCTTCTCAAGACAAGAACCTTGGGAGAATTATCTGCAGATGAGCATAAATCAAGTGGAGATCTGGGAGACCAACAACTGTTCTTCTTTTCTTCATATAATATATCTTTACCTGCATGGTTGAGCAGCCTGCTCACAAGGTTTGTCTGGATTTGGCCCAACTAATCCTGATCACCCAGCCATGCCTTCATGCTCTCAAGGTATTTTTGCACTCGATGTTGCCTGGGGCACTGCAATGCCATGAATAACTTTCTTCCTAAAAGGAAGAGGGATGGAGATATGGAGGAGGCATGTGAGTTTGGGCCAGACCAGTACAGGAGGAAGGCTGTTAGGCAGAATTTTGTATGGACATCTAAAATTTCTTTACATGAGCAATGGTCTGTGGAGGTGCAAAGAGCTGAAACATGAGAACAAACATGTCAACTAAAAATGATTTTGCAGCTGGCACTAAAGTGAATGTCATCTGGCTCAATATGTGTGGTGCTACACCCAGAATCTAAAATCAATTCCCATCTGCCTCCAGTAGTGTAGGAAAATACTTAGCAGATAGAATCACCAAGGTTGGAAAAGTTCTTCAAGATTATCCAGTCCAATCGTCCACCTGCCACCAACATTTCCCCATTAACCATATCTCTTAGTACAACATCTAAACATTTCTTGAACACTTCCAGGAACAGTGACTCCACCACCTCCTTGGCAGCCCATTTCAGTGCCTGACCTTTCTTTTGGAGAAAAAGAATTACCTAATATCCAACCTGAACCTCCCTTGGTGCAACTTGAGGCCATCACCTCTTGACCTATCACGGGTTACAGGGGAGCAGAGGCTGACACCCACCTCACCATGACCTCCTTTCAGGCAGTTGTTGAGAGTAATGAGGTCTCCCTTGGAGCCTCTTCTCCTCTAGGCTGAAACATCCCAGGTCCCTCAGCTGCACCCTGTTCCAGACCCATCACAGCTCCATTGCTATTCTCTGGACATGCTCCAATGCCTCAATGTCTTTCTGGTAGTGAGGAGACCAAAACTGGACTCAATACTTGAGATGTGGCCTCACCAGAAACAGAATACGAGGGACAATCACCTCCTGCTCCTGCTGGCTACACTCTGCTGATACAAACCAGGATGCCATCAGCCTCTGCTGATACAAACCAGGATGCCATCAGCCTTCTTGGCCACCTGGGCACACTGCTGGCTCATTTTTAGCCAAGCATCAAACCAGCACCCCCAGGTCCATTTCTTCCATACAGTCTTCCAACCATTCTGCCCCGTGTCTGTAACGTTGCCTGGGGTTGTTGTGGCCATAGTGTAGGACCCTACACTTAGTCTTGTTGAATTTAACAGATAACACAAAGAGCAAAGCTGGCAAAATCCATGTGCAACGCTGTGCATTCAATCAAAGGCATTACTGTAAGAGGTATATCTTTGTTCTGCAATGGCTTTAAAGCAGGGCTGAGCAGTTATAATATTGAAAGGGATCTTTCCTATGTAGTCTTAGGGCTTATTTCTGCATGCAAATTGTTCCACCCACAGATACTGACCACATCATCTACATCTGTTAGATCCAAGGCATCCGAAGTTTCACATTCGAAGGGTAGTTTCTATCAAGTTCGGCTGCCAAAATGTCTTAACTAAAGGGTCTAACATTTAAAATGTGCTGTATAACATGGGATGCTGACAAGAACAGGGAGTTTTGTTGACAGCTGACAGAGATAATACCATACAACACTGTCAACTCAGGTTTCTAATCAAAGTCTTTGAGCAACATTTGTCTATGGAACTAAGAAACTCGTACTTGGTCCAGGAAAGTTTGCAAAGGGCATCATGACTTTTACATTTCAAAAATGAGTCCTGCAGAAAGTTTTCACAAAATTTTGTCCCCTTAACAGGAAGCAAGAGCTGATTCTTTTTATAAATTGCTTGCATTGAGCTGCTTGATTCCCCAAAGCAATGGGACATTGACCATCCATAATTCTACACTGAGAGGCAATCTGACATAGAAGACACCAGTCTATGAAGAAAAGTTCTGCCTGGCCATGATGGTCCAGCTTTTCTTCATCCTGTAAGGTGGGGATTTTCAGCATGGTTGCACAAATAAGCAGGCATCCTACATGCTTCCTTTGCCAGGAACTCTTTCCCATGACATTTTAATCCCACTGGTGTTTATGGCAGATGGACATTCCTAACACAAGGATTGTGCTAGGTTTGCTCTTTCTTGACTCATTCAGTTCCCAAGAAAAATGCACCTGAGCTCATGAAGCCTGTCTATAGAGAGGGATTGCTTTTCATCAAATCATAGAATGACTAAGGTTGGAAAGATCACTAAGATCATCTAACCCAACCATCAGTCCATGCCTGCGATAGGTTCAGACCATGTTCCTCATTGCCACATCCACCCCTTTCTTGAAAACTTCCAGAGATGGTGACTCCACTTCCTATGGCAGCTGGTTCTGATGCATCACCTTTCTTTCTGAAAATATTTTTTTCCCAATATCCAATCTAACTTTACAGAAGTTCATTACTTCAGTGTAAGCCACTTACACTGTGAGCCAGAGCTCCCATGCTGAGCCTATGCTGAAGGGAAGGAAGAGTCACTAGGCATAATTCTGAAGGGAGCTGGCTCACTAAAGTCTTCAACATATACATACCTGATCTCAGCCCGGCAGCCTTTTGGGTGGGCAGAAATGGGCACTTTCAGTTATCTTCTGGAGAGCGTGTAGGTAAAGAGGGTGTAGGTAAAGGAGAACTAAGGGGATATAATCAATGTGCCAAAGGAGGAATGGAGGTCTTTGAAGCTATTTCCTAGTTATTTTCCTTGAAAGACAGAAACGTACACTGTTAGAAATCAACTGGTATTTATTTACTGACAGGAACACCAGCAGAGCAGACATGAGTGCAATACTGGACAACAGAGCCAGCTACATAGATATACACATTAAAGTCAAAAGGAAATCACTTACAGATTACATAAAAATTAGGACAAGGTACAAGCAGGACTGTAATGCAACTTTAAATGCATAGCACCAATATTTCCTAGAAGATACAAAAGAAATATAAATAACAACTATAGTTCTCATCACATAAGTTGTACATCTTGAGGTAGTCGAACATTTTATTTCCCTTAAGTACAGCCTTTTCTTGTTTGTTTTTTGTTCCCGCAGGACATTACAGTATTGCAAATTGCCCTTCCAGTCTTACACAACGTGTCTATGTTTTGTCCACGTTTTTCTGCTAAAAAGATTTCCAGTGAACCCTTAGTATTTCCATCCTACCACTCTAGTAGCTTCTTTGCATATAAAACCAAAAGGCAGCTGAGCTCCTGGAGCTGTTGCACATTCTAAGGTATGCAGCATCATTTAAAAACTCCCACACACATCAAATGAAGACCCAACTCTTCATATCCCAAATCTCCAGGAGGTGGCGGAAGAGCTTTGCTCAGAGTGATGTAGTTTGGGTTTGTTCTTCACTACATTTCAAACACAGAATACTGAACAGCTAACAAATCCAAGCTTTGCTTCCTGGTAACACAAAGGTTCTCATTAGTGTGAAGCATGTTTCTGAGCGTCAACCCAGAAACATCAACATAAAAAACCAGCAGTCTACTGGTCTCTTATGTCTACTGAATTGTCTACTGAAGTGTCTTATTGACCAGTTCTTATTCAACACTTTGTTGTGGGTGCCTTCCAGGTACAACCTCACCTTTCATTTTCCTTTATTTATGTTATCCTTTGACTCAAAAAATGCAAACTTCCATGTGAGATCCCTATGAGACTGCGTCAACCCAACACTCAAGAGAAGGGGCCATTCCATCTTATGCCTAAGACTGGATTACAGCACGACTGGACAAAAACACTGCATCGCATAGATGCTGCTGGTCACAACTACTCAAATGATAAAACAGATCACTGCTAAAATCCTCCATAACTAGAGGCAATCCCTACGCATTTCAAAGGATGAAGCATTTTCACTGACAAGGGACTCGTGGACACCATTTCAAAAGGATGTATGTCTGTATGACAGGGGCTACACGAGAAAAAGCAAGATCCTTTCCCAGTACAGTAATGCAGTAGATAGTCCTGTCTTAAATAAATCTAAATATACCCTGCCAAAGGACCAACTCAGTCCAAAATATCCACATTGATATTGCCTAAAAATGGGCATCTAGCCCTCTTGCCACAAACCTCTCCTTTGTTTTCCACTAACATCAGTGTTTCGGCCACAAAAGACACAAATAACCAATGCTGCAGTTCTACTGGTCTGACTGTATTCCTCTCTGCCTACATCTTACCATCTTTCTGGTCCTCCTTTTCAGTCAGCTGTGCAAAACACCTAACATGTCCCTGAAATGCATTCATCTCCAGCCTAAATCATCACAACAGCTGGAGCCTGAAAAGAGATATTACTAAAATAACACAATAACACTTTTCACTTTCTGAAAGCCAGACATGCCTTTGGGGTGGGAAGAAGAAACCTACCAATTTGAAATGCTCTTGTCAGGAAAATGAAAGGTGATAGTATTTCCTTCCATGCTTACAGTGTAGCAGGACCATATCATTGGAGAAGACTTACATATATTTCTGTTCTTGTATGGTTTTCTCTTATAGGAGAGGAAAAAAAAATCACTTTGAAATGACCACACTACTTAGGTACATGGAAATGGCTCCAAGGGCCTACAAAGACCAATAAAAAGGACTGAGCTCATCAAGAACACTTTCCATTTAGGAGCATCTTATCTGCCTTCAAGTTATGAGATCTGGGTGTGGAGAATGGATTGTGCAGTTGGCCAACGGGCATCTGGGAAACTTCAGTAAGGCAAGAAGACAGAATGGTGTGTTCTCCCCTTGCTTCCCAAAGAATGATATCCCTAAGAATGCTTCCAGCCTCCACCCACCAAGTCCCAGACACTGTTTAAATGAGAATGTTCCCTGCAGTGACGTGGGATCCAGTGACATGGTACTGCCATTCTCTCAGCTGCTTACAAGCGGGGCAGGCTGGAATCAGTGCAGATCAAAGTCAGTTCCTTTGTTCCTTCACCTATTATTCCCGTTCCTAATAATTTAGCTCACTGGTATGCTTGTTCATTGAGAACATTGAGACTCGTGGGAAGTTTTCAACTCCAACAGGATTAAGAGTAACATGTAAATAATGGTCTGCTCAATATTAATTTCTGGGATATTTAAAAAGGCCAATTAACCCAATTTGCAGCATTATGTCTGTCATAAGCACTTTAATTCAGTTCAAGCCAACTTAAGCCAGAAAAAAAGGGATGAAAAGGAATAGGTCCATTAAGAGACCTGTTGATAGCCAATAGGAAGGTGTTAATGGCTTCTACGGAGCCAGTTAGAGGCTCGATCTGCTCTGAGTCAGCCCTCTCCCATCCTTTTATAAAGCAGAAAGTGAGAATAGTCATAACAGCCAGAGAGCAACAAGGTGAAGTGAGTACACGCTCATCACTGCAACGTCACTGTTCAAAGCACGGGTAAATGATCGTGTCCAGCTCCAGTCTGTGGTTCCCTGGTTCTCTGGTCCATGCTCTTCCCCTAGGTCACCTTCTCTCATGAAAATCCCTGCACTGGCCAGATATATCTGACTTCCTGTTGTCATTCATGACTTGCAAATTCTTAAGACACCCCAGTTACTGTGAAAATCTTGTGTATCATTTGCACAGCGCAGGATTGCACATTGGGTGCAAGGGCAAAGAGCAGTACACATAAGACAAAAGAGGCTTTCTGACTGGGAAAAAAAATAAAATAAAAAAATAGATGCATAATTAGCACCGTCACCCTGGATCCACCACCACAACACAACCCCTTGCAAGGCTGCATGTTGCAAAAGATCACTGCTAACAGAGGCAATTCCAGGTTTTCTGTGTTCATCAAAGTTCAACCATGATTACAATGTGCTTGGAGGCCAATGACCGAAGCGTAGACCTGGGAGATGATGGACATGAGCTCCATTTGTTTGCAAAGTGGCATTCTGAGGAAGAACACTTGCCTCAAAATGACGCTACTCAACAGAGGGTTCAAAGCAGAAAAGATTCAAACAGCTTCTGGAGAACAGTAATTAAGATCCTCTGCTGCCAGAATCATTAGCCTTGGTGCATCAGCATGCATTCTCTGGTTAGTTGCCCCTCCAGTCCTTCTCTTCTCTCCTCCTGGCAACAGGGTAAAAGCCCTTGGTATTTTGATGTCACCACCCCAACGCATTTCCATAAGTGCAAGTGAGGGATGGCAGAGGGGAATATTCCTGCATGTGGTTACAAGCTCAAGAGAGTTTGACTGCCTCAGTGTTCTTACTGTCCCCATATCACTTCCACTCTCTCCTTCCTGATGTGTTACCTGGCAAACCTCTGCATTTCATACTCTGTCCCCAGATTGGGGGATCTCAGCACTGAGATAACAGGACATTTTTGGTGCTTGTCTTCTCCCTTACACCACCTTTGAGAATCACATCCCACTCTCTATACTGCTTTCTTGTACTATAGGATTTGCCTTAACCCTCCAGCACTGATTTACTGCTTGCAACTGTAGACCACTTCTTCCTGCATGCACTGTTGGCACTCAACATAGCAGCACCACTGCACCTGACAGTGGCAAGAAAAGGTAACGAGGCGGCTCTGGGTGTTGTAGCCTCGTCCACAACACATGCTGTCACAGTTGCCCTCCCGAGAGCACGTTCTCCCAGCAGTTCCCAGGGAGTATTTGCTGGGACGGCAGAAACTGGGCGAATCCTCCACATACACCAAGTCGGTGGCGCGGGGCAAAGCATGGTGCTTGGTGGAATGGCTGTGTCTCTGCGGGCTGGCCAGCTCTGAGTGTCCCACAGCATCATTGGTGGTGCTGAAGACCTTGACAGCATCATCGTAGCGCAGCTTCAGCAGTCGTCCAACCTCATGGAAGGGTGAAAGCTGCTTCCAACAAGTCCGGACGGCACACGAACCGGAGACGCCGTGGCACTTGCATGTGGTTTTCAGTCCATTTTTGACAGCCTGATGAGGAAGAGAAGTGGTATCAATACCTGCCAGGAGCATGAGCCTTGTTTTGGATAGAGAGATCGCCTCAGGTGCAGACAGGCTGTAAGTACTTTGACATGGTCTAAAGCAGTCACAGACATGGGTGGATGGTTGGACTTATTGGTCTTTCCAACCTTTATAATTCTATGATTCTGCTTTGGATTTATTGGTGTTATTCCTATTTTATGCAGGGAAATCTAAAAAAAACACAAAGGAATGACTACAGAGTTCACCAAAGAGCGGCAGCTTGAATGCCTGAATATTGAGGCTAGTCAAATTCTCACTAAGCAGATGTGTGCAATAGCAGCAGTAGTCAACTGTGAAACTGTATCTCCAGCATTATCAATTCCCCTTCTTAGTGTAATCAAATCAAGACAGTGCTCTAATCAAATAAGTAATTGGTCTCAATAGATGGAAAACAGTGTTAAGTCAGTAGAGTGTAACATAAAGGTCAAAATGCTCGATCTAATGGTCTCCCTAACTCAAAAATGTGGCACAACCATATCCATAGCAAATCATACAGATGTTCCAAATTACCAGATGGATCACAGGTGATCTCAAGAGTGCCAGCCCTTGCTGCTCTCCTAATCCAAACACGCAACTCATGTCAGAGTGTAGGAGACTCTCAGTAGCACAAGGTCCAAAACACACGGGTAAACCAGTCTTGGTTCTCAATTGGAGCAGTGAATATTCAACCTCAGATGATGGGTTGGAAGACTTGCACTGAGCCCTAACTTTCTTCTACATCTCACCTTGATGCCCACATTGGTGTTGTGGATGTCCACCTTGGCCCGCAGATCTTTGCCAATCCTCTTCTGACCCAAGAACTTTTTCAGGAACTTGGTGCTGTATTTGAGGTTGTCCCCACACACACCCCATTGCCAGGCTTTGCGGTTCTCCAGGTCTGGGGAATCATCACAGGTGCAGCGCTCCATGCGACCCGCGCTGCACGCTCTGGCCAAGGAGTGGGTGAGAGCTGCAGAAGACACTGCATATAGGAAGGCTGTTTCCTTAAAACCTGCACAAGAGAAGGATTAGGAGAGGATAGGAGCAAGGAAGGCAAAGTAAGGTGTTTGTCCACATCACTGACAGACAGTCCTGGGAACATGAGGAACTACGAAAAGTCATGGAACTCTGTTTGACCACAACCTCACCGCAGAGCTGATAGGTGTGAATCGAGGCAGTCACTGAAACCATGTTGTGATTTAAAATTAGGAACCGTTTAGTAGAGACTGGAAAAAGACTTTATAAATATTTTAAGAAATTGACCCACTTATATCAAAATTGGGACATGGTAATAATATTTTGTATCAAAAGATCACACGTGGTTTGATTGGGAAAGGCTTCATGTTGGAAAAACTTCCTGGGCAAGGACAGATTCTGTAGATTTTATGACTTTGTGAAGTATCTCCCCCTGTAACTGTCGTGGTGCTTTCTGAAGACATCCTGCTTTTGAAACCAGGCAAAATTTTGGTTTAGGAAAAATACATCTGTACATGTCGTGGAGGGAAACATACATTACACACTGGAAAATTCCAATTTTCCTTCTGCAAAAGAAGAAATAAATCTTTTTCCCTAAAAATGAAAGAGAGAACCACAGAGATCTGGTCCAGCCTTGTAGTTATTCCTGCTTTGAGCAGTGGTTGGAAAGGACATATGGAATCCATCTAGTCCAGCCTCAAATCCTTCCACCAATCTATTCATCTAGCAGGGGAGCTGAACTCCCTGATCTCCAAAGATCCCTTCCAGTCACTGTGATTCCAAGATTCTTTTCTCTCAAAGAGTTCTCATCCAGTTCTAATAACAGATCTGACCACTGACAGCTGAGATCCAGCTGAGGCCACCATAAAAGTGATAACAGAAGTGGACAAATAACTCATCAACAAGAAGGAGGAAAAAATTACTAATTGAACAGAGGTTGTGTCTGCAACTTCAAGGCAAACTTCATATGCAATTGTTGGAATTCCAAAATTTTACATGAAATATCTAGCAGTAGTCTGGATATGGATGAGAGAGACAAGAAAATGTTGAGGAAGTCAGTGAGGTCAATCAGTAACCTTCTTCCTGTCTCTCCATTTTAGTTATTCAGGAGAAATGACTACCAGCTAGACCTTCTGGCTAACGCTCTATATCATACTAAAAGAATAATTAAAAAATGTCTCCACATCCATTTAAAGTTTTGGAAAAACATGTGGGACGCAGTCAGTGCAGATGATGAACACCAACATGACCCACACACGTGAGATCCTAAATTTGACAAAAAATTTCAGCAGCAGATCCCCAAATCCTTACCAGATTCCGTGTATCCTATCTGGCTACGTGCATTTCAGAAACGCTTTCCCATACCATATAAAGCTAGCAGTACCACTCAGCCCCACACACTGCTAAATCTGACTTTGTGGAACACCACACGGCTTCTGCTATTTCTGACTGGTGATAGTTTGGTTCCTTCTGTGGCATTCCACGTAACTGCTGGCCAGATATCAACCCACTTGAAATCAGAGACCATTGCTTGTGGTCAGACCATTGCAGACAGCAAGATAACGAGCATACTTCCAAATCACGTCCTTCCTCTCCTCCCTCCTATCTCTTTTTATGGCAGAGGTTCAGTGTCCAAATTGTCCAACTCTTGCCTGAAAACTGTACAGTGATTCCCCCTGGACCATCATTTCTCTTGAATTATTCCTCTACCTCATCAGCCTGCAACTCCAGGACAACCTTTGCTGTTGGTAAGACACTGTTACGTGGCTTGGTGTGCTTTAGACCACGATGAAAACTATAATAGGAGGAATTGAGCTGTGTGGTGATTCTGTCAAAGGAAAAAATGCTTGAGGTCAAAGATTTTTCAGTGTTACAGTAAAGACAGTACAAGCATAACTAGTGATAGGATGAGAGGTAAGGGCCTCACCAGGGCTGGTTGAGGTTGGATATTAGGAAATGTCCGCTTAGAAAGAGTGGTGATGCTTTGGAACAGGCTGCCCAGGGAGGTGTGGGGCTCATCGTCCCTGGAGGTGCTCAAGGAAAGGGCAGATGTAGTACTTAGAAAAATGGTTTAGAGGGCAGTACTGGTGGTGGGTGGATGGTTGGACTGGGTGATCTTAGAGGTCTTTTCCAACCTTAATGATTCTGTGATTCATTTCAGAGCAAGTGGAAGTGACGTCTCTCTGCCCTATAAACACAGACTGTAGAGCAGAGAGATGCTGAGCAGTAGAAAGATTTAGAAAGGAAAGACTTCTCAAATTCTGTAGCCCAGCCTCTTGCCTGAAGCAGAGTAACTGCAGTGTCAGGTCAAGTTCCTCAGGGTTCTGAGTTCTGAAAATCTCCAAGGATGGAAATCGTGCAACTTCTCCATGCTGCACCATTTCCAGCTTCCTATAACATCACTGAAAACAGTGGTGGAAAATCGATTACCCTGGCCAACATGAAGCAAAAGAAATGGATTGAAGGAAGGGGCTGTCAGTGTAAACCAACAAGTGAGGCAGAAAATGAAAATAAAGCTGACAGTGCAAAAAATAAAAATAAAAACAGGAAGTCCTCAGTGTATGTACTTTTTTGTTGTTGTTACTAAAAATATGGAATTACAGAAAATAAGAAACGAAAGAACTGTTATTGTCTGAGTGATGATTTCCAAACAGCAACACAGTTCTGAATTTGTGAGAAACAGATCAAAAATGGCAGCTGAAAATGTTTGTCTTTATGTAGGAAATTAACCTGTTTGCAAGTTAAAGGAAAAATGAGAGCTAATAACTGCTTTCATCCAACTGTCCTCTTACACAGGGGATACACGTAGCATACTTTGCTGTATTAAATCATCATTTTATCCTTAAGATGGTGTAATAAAAGTATTCAAAAGCTTATCCCCATCTGCCAAAACAGGTTTTAAATTACAGGTGATATTTTATTTTGTCAATCTGGAGTCCGTGGAAATGTTGGGGCATGCCATCAACAGATAATTAAGTGTTTCCCAGCTATTTGAAGATGAGGATTATTCAATTGTCATTTTCAAGTTCTTTCAGGCTGATGAAGGCAGACATGCCAGAAAGTCACTCAGAATGATCGTGGACATTCATGGGCTAAAAATTCATTGTGTAGCCTTGCAAGAAGGTAAATCTGGTCTTGTTTGTGCTGAAGCTGAGTACAATTTTAATTTAATATTTAATTTAGTAACATTTGATAATGTTATAATGGTTCAACTTCAACGCCAATTAAATTTTAATTTAATTCAAGTTAATGCTGGCTTTTTAGCTGCTGTTATGCTCACTTACCTCAAGCTCATCACTTAGAGGATGTTTTCTTCCTCTAAAGCCTTTGTCAAACAGAAGCCAATGACCCTTCTGTCCACTACAGCTGAACATTTATGGAAACTCCAAATATATGAGAAAATGTCTTTGGAGATATTTGTAAATATGCAATGAAATGCATTAAAGCTAAATAGCTTATTTAAATGGTTAATTAGGATTAAATGCTGCATCAGAGATCAGCTGAGCTTTGCATGTGAAAAGATACAAAGAGCTGAAATAAAGACTTGTCCTAAAATGTCACTGATCTTCTAAGCATCATCCTTGATTGCTGGCCAAGAAAGATGGCCAGCATAGGGAAGTCTTGGCCAAAAATCCATAAGCCAACGGTGTGAACTTCTATTTTTCAAACCATGACAAACCACACAGGAAAGATGAGGATAAGACACTGGAGGATAGGAGGCCAAATGCCACTCTTATTCCTAGCTCCCATTCCTAAGCAAAGCAGATGATCTTAGTGGGCAATGTTGGTGGTAGGTGCATGGTTGGGCTGGATGATCTTAGAGGTCTTTTCAAATGCTAATGGTTCTAAGAGTGGGCACAGTGGGGTGGGATGATGGTTGGACCTTAGAGGTCCTAAAAACAACCTTAACAGTTCTATGATTCCACGATTCTATGATCTCTGCACTCTCTGATGACCTCCCTGTGTCCCTCACTGACAGCGAGATGTATATTCCAGGTGATCCAGCACCAAGGGAGATTGATACTTCAAACAAAGACTACCTTGTACCTCGCTTCAGCAGACTGGTCCGTCCCTCCAGGCTGCAGTTCCAGCGCTCACTGCGAAACTGGAACTGGCACTCCATGATCCCAAGGCGGATGGCATCGCGCAACGTCTCCGCCAAGCCGGGCTCCCTCCGACACAACCTCTTCTGCTTGCGGGACAGTTTGAGCAAGTCACACTGCTTCACGTGAGCCTTCCCCTGGGCAGAGTTTGTAGAGGTTCCTAGGGAGGGGAAGTGGGTCAGGGCTTCTTTTCCAGTCAGGCTGAAAGAAAGCAGGAATACTGTGAGTCATGGAAAAGAAACACCTTTCCAGAGCTTTTGGCAGAAAGGAAAGAGTGGCCAACTGAAATGTATTACACTTGGCTGATAAGCAGATTTGTTAAACAGTAAAGTGGGGTTCCACTCCGTATCAGAGAAAAGCAGAGATTTACATCTGAAAATATCTAAAGAGCTAAAACAAATAGTTGTGCTTCAAAACGGCCCTTGAAAGCACTAACTCCCACAAGCACACTCCGTGTGCTTACAGAATCATAGCATCAAAGAATGGTAGAATCATAGAACTTTTCAACCACAGAATCATATGATCATGGAACAACCAAATTGTTGGATCACAGAACCGTAGAATCATAGAATCACCAAACCATTGGATCATAGGACCATAGAATCATGGAATCAATGAAACAGAGAACCATAGAACCATAGAACATCAAATAATTCAATCCTAGAACCATTGAACAATAGAACTGTAGGTCATAGAATCATAGGTTGGCCTGGATTGGAATAGACATTCTAGACCATGCTCCATATATTACATATGATTTAGCTGAAATATGTCACTGATTTTGAGAAAAAATATTTCACTTTCCATAGCAAGATGGTATTTTTATTGGAAATTTCATTTCTTTTAGCATCTCCAGGATGTTTGAAAACATTGTTTTACGTCAGTGCAAGATTTTAAGGCTACAGACAAACTGGGAAGAGTCACACATTTGCACATTAATCTGGAGTGCCACTCCTGATCACCAGAGGATGTTATCTGCCAGTTCACAAGCAAAGACTTTTAACCCATGGAAAGGATCCAACTGAAGGCCTTCATAGCTCCACAACAGACAGACATTTCTAACACTATGGTCTCAACTGTTAAAGCAAGACCAAACTCTTGTGGATAACATAACTTTCACTACAGAGGATGTAAATCAAGTACCACAGCTTCTATTTTAGTTTTCCATGTACTCTGTAAACATCTCTTCCTGGGCTCATTGTCTACATCTCTCTGTTTTCAATCCAGTCCACCTAGACATGGTATAAAAAGGACAGTTGCAATGCTGAACCTATTGCTTAAATTGATTTTCAAAGTTTTATAGCACATGCCTACACCAAACAGGAGAGAACAGAAACAGGCAAGTTTGTAGAGACTATGAAGAAGTGTCTTGATGTGAATACCTTGACATTTGGTGAATTATAAAAGTTGGAAAATATTGTGAGGCTATATGAACCTTTGGCTTGACAAAGGACAGCTATTCCCACAGTCACAGACAAAGATTATCTCAAAGATACCCTATGACCTGCCAGTGAGGTTTGGAAGAAGTTGATACTGCCATTCTCCAGATCCTGAAGGATGTTAAATGTTAATATTTGTGAAAAACTCAAAGAGAATAATGAGAGGCACCAACAAAATGGCCTTTCAAGGCGTTAATTTCATTTTCAAAGCAATCTGAATGGTGCACACCAGCTGCACCGTGGCACCACTGTACTGGATTTGGCTTGGACGCAGCAGCTCATATGGTGATGTGGTGATTTGTGATGAAATTGATAACACACAAATGTTTTAGTTTTTGCTGACCTGTGCTTGAATGGAATCAAGGTCTCTTCCGTTCTCACTAGTGAGACAGAGCTTCATTCCATCGGATTGGTGCACACATGCAACTTTCAAAACTAATCTCACATAACTTTCAGTTTAGGGAAGAGGGCAGAGAAACTGGAGTTTCCCAAGGTCACACAGTTGACACTGCAGTTGGGCAAACTGCACGTCACTTTTTGGTGATTTAGAGTTTATTATCTATAGATCATACACCAAAAAAATAAAATCTTTGAATTAATGCACACCTGTTAGCAATCTGGAAAAAACAGTAAGGATCTCAAACTTTTATTTCTCTCTACTTTTCTGTCTAAGCACTTTGCTAAATTCATCGTTTTCCTTTAATCTCCTTCCAGCCACATTCCAGCTGCTTAAGAGACTTTTAATGAGAGCCTGTTCCTGTGCAATGCCTAATGTCCCCTGGATCTGAAAGGTCTTAAAAACCTTAAAAATATGCCTTTCCTCTCTCTCCCAAGAAAGGAGAGAAATCAAAGGGAGCCACAACTGTACTCCATATCTGATTTCACCAGCCTTTCATGTTGCACAGAAATACACACACCCCATAGATTGCTGCAACAAGCATTCAGGCAAGGCAAAGAGAATATTGAAAGATGACAGATCAAATCAAGGCCACTAAGGTGTACTGAGGGTCCTCAGCTCTCCTCTCTTCCTGGCAGCTCAGTGGAACAGAGCTTGCAACTTTTCAGAAGCAACACAAGCTCCATGTAGCTCTTGATTCTGGGGCTGTCCAACCCAAACCAGCAGCCACATCCATCACTACACCGGAATTCTGATTTTCAGTCTGACTCTGGGATGGCCTCACCATAGGACACTCAGCTCTGAGCAAGAGGACTTCATAGACAATACAGCACTCTGAGATAGTGCCTCAAGAGAAGCAAGAAATCAAGTTCAGAAAGCCCCCATGAAAAGCCCTAACATCTACTGAGGTTGCTCCAAAAGTAATGCTTCCTACTTACTTCCATGTAACAGATACAAAGATCATTGAGGGTGACGGAGCACTGGAACAGGCTGCCCAGGGAGGTGGTGGAGTCTCCTGCTCTGGAGATGTTCAAGACCTGCCTGGATGCCTACCTGTGCGACCTACTGTAGGGAACTGCTTTGGCAGGGGGTTGGACTCGATGATCTCTGGAGGTCCCTTCCAACCCCTACAATTCTGTGACTCTGTGATTCTGTGATTCTGTGATCATTTAGTAAAGCAAATTCCCAGCTGCAAAGCAGTATTTTTTTAATGAATGTCAGTGCTGCCATTTTTTCCTCATGGAGGAATTCAATTCCACACCTTTGCTTCATACACACTTCCTTGTAGGGTACCATTTGTTCAGACTTCTCCTCTTCTGCCATCCCTCACATGGCAACAAAATGTAATGAAATACCAGTGGAAGTCTCAACCTTTACTGCTGTGCCACCAGCACCCACCTCTGACGTCGTGGGCCAACATCATAAAATAGGAGGCATTACTTTCAGAGCAGCCCTCTGAAATTGCATCTGCAAGCCCCCCAGCCTCTCTACAGTGTCAGACACTGAGAGCTGAGTTAAGAGGAGCTGCAAAATAAGACAACACATAATGGGAGATTCTGGGCAGCCTGGCACCTCCGTACCGACCGCAGGTCTTTCAGGTCGAGTTATGAAGATTCCAGTGGATCTGAGACATGCTGCAGCCCAGAAAAGACTTCCATCACTTTTGTTGCTCTGCTGACCCAGCAACATCCTACCCGAGCTGGATCTCTTCTGAATTCTGCCTTTAGTTCTAGGACAGCTGCTGCCCGACAGGTGATCTGCATCTTTCCCTGGAGCCTTCTTTTGATGGATTACTCTACAGTTGCCTTACTTTTGTCCTGATAGAGCAAAATTTCCTATTTTCTTCACTGCTACCAACTCACAAAAGGACTCAGGTCCTGTTCTCCATGGACAGGCGCCCAAAGGCTTCCTTCACTTCACATTACATCTTCACAAGGTTTTCCTCAATTAATGTTTGGAAGACAAGGATTTGGCTCATGTCATTATGTCTCTAATACTCTGCAAAGTTAACCCTGAACCAGGGTCTAAGAATCCCTCCAATTCAGTACTAGTTTGGACAAGAGATATTCCTTTCCCAGGCTGTCACACAGATACTCACACCAGGTCTTCCAAGATGTTCAAGTTCCCCCTTTAACTACTGACTTTGTATTTGAAAATACCCACATATCTCATAATTAACCATCATTAACACAAGTGAGTTCATGGATTTAACTTTCTTTTTTCTATTCTTTTTTTTTTTTTTTTTTTTTTTTTTAAATTTAAAATAAAATGAAAAGGTGAAAACGTGCCAGACACTTGTTCCAAAACACTCAAAAAAAACCCAACCAAACAAAAAAAAACTATTAAAAAATGAAACTCCAGCCTCGGATCCTGAGATATGCATTGTCAAAAGGCAGCACACCCAGCTCTCTGATGACCAAACAGCAGCTCACACCAAACAGACCATTGTCATAGGGTGAAGAATCACTCAGGTTGGTCTATGAAACATATCCAACAGGAGCAATAGGAGCTGCTCTTAGTTATCTGAAAGAGAAACACCAGTATGTTCACTTCCAAAGGCTGCGATCCTGTGCATGTGCCCCTGTAACTGGAAAGCCAGAGCTCCTTTGTGGAGCAACCAAGAAGCACAGTCTTCTGCTCCCAGCAGACTTTCAGATACGAGATAAGCCAAAATACACAGTTAATAAATTTTAAATCAGATGTTCTTAAGTAAGCTTTGAAATAGAAATGAAATAGCAACCACAGTCGTAGGTAAGCAGTGCCACACCTGCAGATGTGTGTGGATTTAGGTAGATGTGCCTCAGGACCAATAGCCTTCACATGCATAAGTTAGCAAAGCATGGAGAGGTTTGGCACTTCAGTGAACCCCTGCAATTCTCTGGGCTGCAGTTTCTTTCTGTGCTCAGGGGCATCCTTCTTCACCAGCCCATACCACCCTGGAGCCCCGCAGTGTTCCCACGACCCTCACATTGGCCCCACGGCTCTCCCTTCTCCCACCTTATTTCCCCCAGGACAGCAGTTTGAAGAAGCATTATATCCAGTAAGGATCCAGAGCTAATTTTAAGACCGGCGCAGAAACAGAGCAGAATTTAAGAAAGTCTCTTCTCGTCCCACTTGCACCCAGCTAAAAGCATCTTCCACCCAGATTCTCTCCAGTTGACTCTCCCCCATCCCCTCCTGGGGGGTCACCGAGCCCCTCTCCCCCACCTCTCCCCAGGAACCCCGCAGTGCCGGCCCCGCAGGTGCGCTCCCCGCGCATCTTCCGCGCATCCCCTCAGCGCTCCCTCCCCGCGATCCCCGCAGCGCTGACCCGAAATAGGCGGCGGCGGGTGGCGGTGGCAGCAGCAGGAGGAGGAAGAGGAGAAGGAGGAGGAGGAGGAGGAAGAGGCGGCAGACGGCAGCTCGCATGGTGCCGGGAGCAGCTCGATGCGCGGCCGCCTGGCGCCGCGGCTCTTTAAGCGGGAGGCGGGGCGGCCCCCTCATGCATCCCGTCCCGTCCCGTCCCGTCCCACACCCCCCGGGCACAGAGTGCAGGACGGCGCCGGGCACCCCCAGCACTCCACGGGGACCCGTCGATCCCTGTGTGATCCGTGGGGCAGGGAGACCTCGGACAGCTGGGTCCCACTTGTGGCCACCGACCCCAAGAAAAATCACAGAATCATAGAATGGTTGGGTTGGAAGGGACCTTACTGATCGTAGAACTGTGGAATGAGGGTGGGGTTGGATTGGAAGGGATCTTACAAATCACAGAACCGTGGGATTCACAGCACAGTTAAGTTGGAGGGGCCTCAAGAATCACCAAGCTCCAACCCCCCGCTCCATCCCACCAGTTAAGGCTGCTGCATCCAACTTGGCCTTGAACATCTCCTGGGATGGGGCATCTACAGCTTTTAATGGGCTCCATACGCCCAGTGCCCACAAAGCATGGCAGGGTGTTGGTTGTCTCCATAGTGGGTTTGAGGATGCGTGGCAGTGCCGTGCGTAACAGCACTGGATGCAGAAGGACCATCCTGTTTCCAAGCCTTACAGCTGACTTGGCAAACTGATGTAGAAAGAAAAGACAGAGAGGAAACAACTGTGTCCAGGCACCCAGTCTTCACCCTGCACACATTTGGTCTCACTGCCAAGAGCACCAGTGTCCACAGATATGGATTCCATCATTCATGGACCATACTACCATAAACATGTCTAACCAATCATGCATTGCGTGGACTTCCCAGAGAAATGCTGGTGCAAAGGATACTTTATAGGTCTCTAGACCAAGCTCCTGTCCCAAACCAGGTTGTTATCAAATTTGGATAAGGATGGCTATAATTTTGTCCAGAAAACTCATGAAGATGGAGATTTTGAAAGTCCTCTGTGCACTTGCTTAGGGCTACACAACCCTCTTGAGGAAGGATTGTTTAATGCCCGTCTCATCCTCCCAGTCATAGAATCATAGAATCATTAAGGTTGAAAAAGCCCAACTCCAATCCATACCCACCGTGCCCACTGACTGTGTGCCTCAGCTCCACATCTCCATGGTTCCTGAACACCTCCAGGGATGGTAACTCCCAAGTGCAATTACACACTCACGGAAGAGTGCACCAAGAAATTTCCAGAACCCAACAGACACCACTGAGACCTACATTAGCAAGGTGCAACCCATGTTTCAGGGACTGTGAAAATGATACAAACAACCCAACTGCCTTCACCTCATACAAAGCTCCCAACACCTCCTCTGTATTCCTAGGACACGAGAGATTTGCCTTTGAACCTGCTGTGCTGCAATCTTAATCTTGTAGCCCAAATATTTGGTATTGTCTGCCCCTCTCTAAATGCAACACAGAGACTCACTGATTTAGGGATGTCTGTAAGAGAACATTGTCTGGTGCCACTTTTCACCAAACTGCATTTTCTGGTGCTATTTTTTGCCAAATTGTATTAAATTGTATAGTTATTACTGGGGTAGAGAGTAGGTATTTTTGATAGTCCTTTCATTTATTGACTCACTTCTTGCTATTAAATACTTAGGCATCAAGGAAGCCTAAGTATTTATTAGTATTAGTAGGATATTAGTATTTGCTGAGAGCACATTGGAGAATGGAATTTGGCATTTTTCAGGCAAAATCTTCAGTCACTGTGCAGAGATATCCCCAGACACACACCAGCAGACCACAGTCAGGAAGAAAGTAGATATCTGAATCAAAATCTGACTTTGGAAATAAAAGGAGAATGCCAGGTCATGATGAGCTTTCAATGTCTGAGGCAAAGAGGGCTTCAGGGCAGCCTCTGATAGCCTGCAGTCCTCCTGAGCTGGGAGTTTCTCTCCGAACTTGGATACTTTCAAGCAGAAGAATCCCAGCTTTTGGAATCCAGGTCTGCCCTGTCCAAGGCCTTTGGACAGCTCCCCAGACGTGCTACAAGGCCTTGTCCAGGGACAAAGGAGTCAGAGATCCTCACAGGACTACGCAACCCTACAGAAAGCTGCTGAGAAAAAATGAAAGGAACCAGAGAGGATTCAGATGAGAGATAGGCAAGCAGTGATGGTGGAGAGGAGACAAACGTGCCTCGAGTCCCTCCTGAGAAGTGTCCCTAAAATGAGGAACAAGTCTTCCCATGGAGTTTGGAGGCCACAACCATGGCCACATTTTCATGTCTTAGAAAGTATCTTTTTATAGTGGGAGAATTAGGGTAGGCAAAAGATAATTTGCCTTCCGGTTGATGTGAAGGTCATAATTTCAAGTGGTATATATCCACCAGGGGAGAAGACAGGGAACATAAGGCAAGTGGAGGGAGCAGCATTATAGTTATGTTACGTTGGAGCTGTGGCCGTAAAACCACAGGTTTGGGTTTGTCATTGAGGAGAGCTGGGCTTGAAGGAGAATGAAGTGAGAACTGTTTACTGAAGCAGAGCAAGTTCTGTTAGGAGCTACTGGGTAGACTTGGAGGAGAACATGGTGGTAGATTTGATCTGCACGGTTTTGAAACAGATTCAAGGCATGATGGCCATATTTCTTCTAAAACAGATTTATTCAACTCAGCCAACTGCTCTTTGCTCAATTCACTGTTTCTTTAAACACTCTGAGCATGTTTCTGCGTTAATACTTACTTAATAGCCACAATTCACATAGCTTTTTACTCCATAACGTTTCAAGGGGCTTTTAATTGATATTCAGCTGCCAGTTGACTTGAATGGATGCACAAGATAGGGGTACGTATTATAAGAGTTTGGACAAATGGAATTTCACGGGATAAATCAGAACCAAAGAAAAATTCTCCCTCAATATCTTTTAGTGCTGGAGTTTGATTTCAAAGGAACTTCTCATCTTCAGACATTGATCACATGTATTGGCAAAGCCATTGTTCACACTTTTTTTTGTGTGGGCTTTACAAAACCCACGCTAATCTTCATCTAAGCTGTAAATTAGTCCATCAAACCCTGCCATGATCAAGAGGTCTTCCAGCTGAAGGATCCCAGCCCTCCTTTAGTAATGGCATTAATCTTAATCATTATCTTTGATTGTCTGCATTTTTCCCAGTGCATGCTCTGATTCACCTCAGTCTCTGCTGTCAGTGGGGAGAACAGGACAGTGTGTATTCTAGATGTGCTCCCTGTCTTGGACTCAGTAATTCTTGGTGTTCTGTTCACCATGATGACCATGCAGCTCATTGCATGATAATATTCTAGGGCCTTACCTCCTTCTATACTTCTTGACTAAGCATTGCTGTATACTTTTACTACCACTCAGCTGATTTATCTGCATGCATCTGGATGGTTGATGCTGTTCCTTAGCTCATGCAAGCAAGAATGGCAAGAAACTGTGAAGTTTTCCTGTAGGCTGTCTGATTTCATGGTGCTTTAAGGCCAGTTCCTGGCACATGCCATCTTCTACTTTCACCTCAAATAGTAATGTGATAGAATGAGGAAAAACTGGGAGAATTACAGCAAGGCTGATCAAAGACAGATAACGACATCTGTAGAAGAAGCTACTGAGTAGACTGGGATTCTCCTGTTTGGGAAAGAGTCAACTGATGGGGATAGCATGTCTTCCTGTGGCTGAGAACGGGTGGCAAGAATTGACAATTTGCTGGATATCAACATAAATTAGCTGTTGGCATTAAAAAAATAAAGTAAAGTAAAGTAAAGTAAAGTAAAGTAAAGTAAAGTAAAGTAAAGTAAA
>NW_024963102.1:24149-96464 GCF_019238085.1 Lagopus leucura | reverse complement strand
TCCCCCCCCCCCCTCCATCCCTCGTTGCACTCAGTACTTGTCGGAAGTTTCTGGGAGCTGAGGGCAGGGGGGTTCCCCGGGCCCCCACCCCCTGTTCTGCCCTGAGGGTGGCACAACCCCACCCCGCATCCTCCACAACCCCGAGTCCCCACCCCACCTGTTGTCACAGCCCCCCCACAGCAGGGCCCCCCCAGGACCATGATCTCCCCGAAGGACAAGGCCAAGGCTCCCAAGGACAGCATGACGCTCCTGCCCTGCTTCTACTTCGTGGAGGTAGGTGTGGAGGGGTGGGGTGGGGGTCACATCTTCCCCAACCTGCGATGCCACCACGCACTGATCCCCTGCTATGCATGGGGCTCTGCCACCACCTTGTGCCCCACCGAATGGGACCTGGGGGGACTGCGGTGGGCAATGAGCCCTCCCTGCCTCCCCCCACCCCACCAGCTGCCCATCGTGGCCTCCTCCATCGTGACGCTGTACTTCCTGGAGCTCACCGACCTCTTCAAGCCGGCCAAGGTGGGCTTCCAGTGCCACGACCGCGCGCTCTCCATGCCCTACGTGGAGAGCAGCGAGGAGCTCATCCCATTGCTCATGCTGCTCAGCCTCGCCTTCGCCGCCCCTGCCGCCTCGGTGCGTCCCACGCCGCGATGGGGCCGGGTCCTGATGCCTTTGGGGTTGCACTGAGCACGGTTTCCCCCTGCAGATCATGCTTGGGGAAGGTCTGGTGTACTGCCTGCAGTCCCGGCTGAAAGGCCGCACCGGCACCGAGGGCAGCATCAATGCTGGTGGCTGCAACTTCAACTCCTTCCTGCGCCGCACCGTAAGGTTTGTGGGTACGTTGTGCCACTGCCTGAGCCAGGGGACCGGGATTGGGGTGAGCGCATCGACCCTGCAGGTGGAATCTGAGCCCTTTGTGCCCCCCATAGGCGTCCACGTCTTCGGGCTCTGCGCCACTGCACTGGTGACCGATGTCATCCAGCTGGCCACTGGTTACCATGCGCCCTTCTTCCTGACCGTCTGCAAGCCCAACTACACGCTGCTGGGGACGCCCTGCGATGCCAACCCCTACATCACACAGGATATCTGCGCTGGCACCGACAAGCACGCCATCCTATCTGCCAGGTATGTGCCATGGGGCAGAGCGGTCCCGCGCCCTACAGCACGCTGCAGCTCAGCCCTGTGCTCTCCTGCAGGAAGACTTTCCCATCCCAGCACGCCACGCTGTCCGCCTTCGCCGCTGTCTATGTATCGGTGAGTGTGGAACGCCTCGTGGCTCCATGTGTGAGTCTGCACGGCTGATGTTCTCCTCCCTCCCCTCCAGATGTACTTCAACTCCACCATCTCGGACAGCACCAAGCTCCTGAAGCCCATCCTGGTCTTCGCCTTCGCCATCGCCGCCGGCATCTGCGGGCTGACGCAGATCACGCAGTACCGCAGCCATCCCACCGACGTCTACGTGGGCTTCCTCATCGGCGCCGGCATTGCCGCATACCTGGTGGGTTCCACAGGCCGGGGTTTTGTGCTGCGTGCTGCCCTGCAGCCACACTAAACACGTCCCCCCCCCCACCCCACAGGCATACCATGCAGTGGGCAACTTCCGTGCCCCCACTGAGAGGATCCCTATGCCAGCTCCAGCCAAGGATGCTCTCCGGGCGCTGACGCAGCGCGGCCACGACGCGGTGTACCAGCAGAACAAATCAGTGAGCACTGACGAACTGACCCCACGCCTGGAGGAGGAGGAGGCGGCCGTGCGCCCGGTGCCACGCGACAAGAATTCTCTGGGCAGCCTGAAACGCGCCAGCGTGGACGTGGATCTGCTGGCGCCGCGCAGCCCCATGGCCAAGGAGAACATGGTGACCTTCAGCAACACGCTGCCACGCGTCAGCACGCCTTCCATGGAGGACGCCGCGCGGCGGCACATGACCATCCACGTGCCGCTGGACGCCTCGCGCTCCAAGCAGCTCATCTCCGAGTGGAAGCAGAAGGCGATGGAGGGCCGAGGGGCGGAGGAAGTGGAGGAGGAGGTGCCCCCGGCGCTGTACCCCACGGTGCAGGCTCGCCCCGAGCGCACGGCGTTGGGCCCCAGGGTTCTCCTCCCTCCCCGTCCCGGCGCAGCGCCGTTGGTGCACATCCCCGAGGAGAGCGCGGCGGGCGGCGGCGGGGCCGTGAGGGCCAAGTGGGTGATGGTGGCTGAGAAAAGCGCCCCTCGCACCGCCAACCCCCCCCCGTCTGATGCAGGTGATCGCCATGTCCAAACCGCAGAGCGCGGCCCCCAGCACCCCCAAGCATTCGGAAACCTCCTCGTCCTCCACCAGCTCCGACTCCTCGCAGTACCGCTCGCCCTCGGAGCGCGACAGCTCCAGCATCGTCACCATCGACGCGCACGCCCCTCACCACCCCGTGGTGCATCTCAATGCTGGGAACGGGCCCTGGGAGTGGAAGGCGGCCCCCAAAGGTGCCGAGGATGGCTACGAGCTGGGCGAGGTGGGGAAGGAATTTCGTGCCTTCCACCAGGCCAAAAGCGCCGGCGTTTCGCCTGGCTCCTCGCTGAGCGACGTGGAGCAGGAAGAGCCGCGGTACGGCAGCCTGGCGGCCATCCATGGGGCAGCGGGGGGTGCGGAGAGGGGGGATGTGGGTGAGGGGCTGCTGGGTGCTGCCAGCCGTGAGGCCACGCTGCGCAGGAAGGCGGCTGAGCGTGACGTGCTCACGGACTGCGATGCTGACAGCTTCTATAGGAAAATGCCAGCAGGGCGCAGGTTTAAGGACTGAGCCCATGCACCCATCTCATCTCATCCCATCCCATCCCATCCCATCCCATCCCATCCCATCCCATCCCATCCCATCCCATCCCATCCCATCCCATCCCATCCCATCCCATCCCCCCTCGGGTGTGGGCCCGAGCACTTTGGACTTCATTTTTCTCTCTAAAACAGGTGCTGATGTTTTGGGTTAATTTTTTGTTTTGGTTTGGTTTGGTTTGATTTGGGTTTTTTTTTGAGGGGGTGTTAATTTATTCGGATGATGGCATTGTAGGTGTGTGGGGTGGGGGAGCAGTTGGTGTTAAAAGGGCTTTGGGGAATGGTGGCACGTGGCTGTGTGTGGGACCTGTGGGGCTCAGCGCCGCACGGGAGGGGGATGCAGCCCCCCCTGCTGCTTTGTTTTGGGGGGAGGTGGGGGGGGGGAAGATGGGGGCAGCGGTGCTGGGAGGGGCTGCGTGTCCATGGGCTGAGCGCTGGGCATGTAAAGCTGTAAATACTGCACTGGGGAAAGTAGAGAGTGCATCGGGGAGCGGGGGGTGGTTGGGAACCCCCCCCCCCGGAGCTGCGTTGGGCTGCAATGAGCTTTGGCTGCTGCTTGAGCTGAGCCCCGGGCAGAGGCTCCGGGTGGGGCGAGGGGAGGGGGGGCAGGGGGATCTCGGAGCTGCGAACGCATCCGTCGGGCGTCGGCTGAAACCGCTGTGGTTTGAAAAGTGAATAAAAGGTGTGAACGTGGCCCGGGAGGGCGCTGCGCTATGGGGAATTCGGAGAGGGGAAAGATCGGGAGTGGGGAGATCTCTCCTCGCAGCTGTGATGGGGGCCAGGGAGGCTCGGGGGACGGGGGACGGGGGGGGGGTTGAGGATCCTGCGGTGTCCGTGCTGAGCACAGGGTCCCCTCTCGGCTGCGGAGCCGCCCGACGAAGTGCCACCGCTGCGGTTTCCACCCCTGTTGCTGTGGTAACGGAAGGGATGCGTGCTCCGAGCTCAGCTCCCGCGTGGCACCGCCGCTGCGGTGGTCCCCGAGCTGTCCTCACCTCCCCCCCCCCAACCCTCCTCACCACCCTGGGGTACACAGAGCTCCGGCTAAGCGAGCGGGGAGGCGGCAACCGGACCCCCCCCCTTCCCGGTCCATCTCCATCTGGTGGCGGTGGAACCCTGAGCGACCCCGGCCCGGCGCTGAGCAGCAGCTGCTGAGCCGCTGCCGTTTGTCGCAGCCCATAAACCGGCCGGGGAGGGGAAGGGGGGGGGGTCGGTTATAGGACCGCCGGTTTCCAGGAGCAGCTCCGTAGCGCTGAACCCCGCGGTGTAACACAGCCGGAGGGGGGGGGGGACGGGGGATAGCAGTGGCCCCCGCTCCTCCAGCACCGCGGTGATGGGAAGATGGCCCTAAAGCGCCTCTGTCAATTGGATTAGCGGTGGAAATCCCGCAGCATCCGCCTGGCAAACATATGGATTATCCGCCATCACCCAGCGCGGGGCTGGAAATGCGTGCGGGGATTAACGCGGGGTCGCTCCCAAAGGAATACCTACGACGGGGGGGGGGTGCTCCCGGAGGTTCGTCCCGTCCCCCCCACCCACCCCGGTGACCCCGCGCTGTCCCCATTCCTCGCGGTGACAAACGCCGTCACGCACCGCTTCGCGGACCCCGCCGTTCCCATAGCAACCAGCATCCCCCCCCCCCAAAAAAAGGCTGGGACCGACGGGGCGCTGGGAATGCCGGGGAGAAAGCTCATTAATCCCTAATTGCTCCTGGAACCCCGGGCGCACGCAGCAGCGCCGGCTCTCGTTGGGCTCAGGGCCGCCCTCCGGGTTCGATTCCACGCTCCGGGGGTCGAAGGTTCCCCCCCCATCCCCACCTCCCTTCTAAGGACACGGGGAAGGGCGGATGTTGGTCCTTCAGCACGTGGACAAAAGGCAGCGCAGCATCCCGCAGCGTCGCTTCGGAGCATCGCATCCCATCCGTGCACACGCAGCATCCATCCCCGCTCCGCCGCATCACCTCCACCCCAACCCATCCCTGCCCAATCCCGGCAGCTGGGAGGGCTCAGCATCACTTCCAACGCACCGGAGCCAAGCAGGTGAAGGGGCAGCTGTTTCAAATGCTATCAGGCTTTCAAGGAGTAACAGCCATCTCTTTTCAACGGCCCGAGGCTCCCGCACAACGCAGCGCGGTGACCTCGGAGGCTGCAGCCCATGAAAGAAGAGGCAGCGAGCGACGCCGGTGCGAAAGGAGCCGAAGGACAGCAAACAGCTCCGGCAGCACGAGATGCTCTGAGCGATGTGCAGCGTTCACAGTGAGGATGTCACGCTGCAGGGCTCGGGGAGCTGTGATAGGGCAACGCTGAGGGGGGAAACGGGGCAGCTCCTGAGCCTGCAACCAGGGGAAGGGCAGCAGAGCGGAGCTGCAGGGCTGGGCAGGGAGCAGAAGGCAACAGGAAGCCCGTGCAGCCCTGCCTCCACCCTGCACTCACACTGGGGTTTGTCGGCCCCCCCCCCCCCCTAAGCGGCCCACAAAGGGGGCTTTTAAAAGAGGGGGGGGGGGGGGTGGCCCCCCCCCCCCCCCCCCGGGCACAAGGCTGAGCTTCTGTGGCCCCAGCTGGGCTCTGTGCACCAGCACAGCTTCAGTGTTTGTAGAACAAACCCTAAGAACTGAAATAACAGAGATGGAAAGAGGAATGAAGGCGGCTACTGCTGGTGGTGGTGGTGGGATCTGGTCTGTGGCACCAGGCAGCTGGGAAACATCCAAAGCACGAAACTTCAGAGAGCACGACATCACCGGACTGGAAAGCTGGGTTATTTCATGGATATTAGCTAGAAATATATGGAAAGTTAAGGAACACGAATTAAAAATAAAACAAAAAGAGTTGGAATGGGACAAAGGCAGAGCATCAGTGAAGGCCCTGTAACCCCATACCTCTGAGCGTTGCTCCAGCCCCCACCAGCCCCCATTCAGCATCCTTTGCTGCACCCAGAGGTATGGGAGAGGTCAAAGTGAACACATGAGGCAGCTGGAATTACAACAGAAGGGAGGGAAAAAAAAAAAACAACAAAAAAACAACAAAATAATCAGAAGCAAAATAGGCACAATAAAAGAGAGAGGGAAATCAGAAGCAAAGAATACAGAAGAAATTTATTGAAAGCACAAGTACAGACTGGCCAATAACTGCTTTCTACAATCTGAACAGTAAATAATGGAGCTACAGAAAGGTACAAAGGTTGTTATAAAATAGTTTTAATTTCTTTTTGCATTACAAACATTCTTTGAAAGAGGCAATGGAATTCTCGATGTCGTGTACGCTTACCCTCCCCACCCCACTTTCCACAATACTGAACCTGTAATAGCTGGTATCAAAATATACAATACATCTGTTCACCATAAAAAAAAAAAACAACTGGGTTTTGCTGCCCCCTCATGTCTTACAACAGGTATAAAAAAATTATAAATATGTACACCCTTTTGTTACTCACATTCTTTACATGCAAACACAGGGATCCAAAGGAAAAACCCACCACGTCTGGGTTCTGGGGTTACCTCAATTCGCTTGCTTGCGTTCTGCTAAACACACACAGGGCCTGTGGGTCGACCAAAGGAACATTTCAAGGCCACCCAGACAGGTTTCATTCCAATGAGCCTCTTCCCAGCATCTCGGGTGAGGTGGATGGAACGCATCTGAAAGCTACAGCACAGCCGTTCTGCTCTGGGCCGCGCGCGGATCTGCGGCTGCAGGGCAGGCAGGAGCTGCAGCAGGACGCAGCCTCTGCTGCTCCCCTCCATTAAGAAGGGAGGCGAGCAAACAGATTCCAGCTACCACCGAGACATCTGGATTTGCACTGCTGAATGCAAGGGAACACAGAGCTCACAGAGGCAGATCTGCCATGCCACGAGCAGGCTTTGCTCAGACGGCCAGGGAACCGAAGGCAGCGCTGACGGCTGCAGCTCAGCCACCAAGCGAAGGCTGGGGGCAGGCAGCGCTCCAGATCTCACGCCAGCAACCCGAGCTGAACCCTCACTCAGACTTCACACACTTCTCCAGCATAATTCACATCCTCAAGAGTTCAGGGAGGAACGAAGAAAAGTTAAGACTTTTCTGAGCACTCAGTGCTGGGCAAGTCAGAGCTCCCACAGCAAGCAAGGAAACCGTAACTTGCAACACTAAGACAATTAGAAACAAAACTTTGGTCCACAATTTGCAGGAAAAAAAACACCCTGAAATCAAGTACAAGATTCTTGTTATTTTGCATCCAAACAGGTTGCAGGTTAGAGGGAAATGTAAGGCAACGTTGGATTACACGAAATAGAAGGCAGAACGGCCTGGGAAAGAGTCGTAAGCCAGAAAACACAGAGGTTGTTTCATCACCGGGAGAAAACGATCTGCTGCGTTCTACTCATCATGAATTCCCTTCCTATAACTTAAAAATATCTGGGCTTATAGGTTAAAAATGTGGAAAAACTTGAGCCTGGTCCTTAAATCCACAAGCTAATGGCGCTTGGTTTCTCCTACACCTCGCTTTAAAAGCCTGCTCAGCGTGTTTCACCCACGTCATCACATCCTCATCCTCAGTCATGACCTCAGCCTGGTAACTAAATCACTGCCCTACAGCTTCAATTATAAAACAACAACAACAAAAAAAAGAGAAAGTACAGTATACAAGGGTAATATCACAAAGGAGTAAATTTAGAGTACGTTTATACCATCTTACCATTCTATAAAAAGGTACTTAAACTATTTCTTTTGCATATAAAGAGATTAGAATATTTGGTCAACTGGAAATATTGCTAGGCACAGATGACAGCAACTGCATCAAGAAGTATAATACAAGAATTAAAACAAAAAGCTCGAATGCTGAAGACACGCTATAAGAATGATGGCAGAGCTACACTGGTCTTGTTAATTTCAAATCGGGGGCACGAAGGTGACTTGCATGAACACCTTTCTAGATGTGGGATAGCTGATAACTCTTCAAATCCTAGCCAAGTATTTAGAGATCTATATACACACACGTACAGTTCTGACAAATTCTCAATGATTTGTCTTCACAAACGTCCAGCAGTGGTTAATGCTGCATCTCAATGCTCTTCCTGGGAAGGGCAGAGCCTGCTGGCTCCCTGCTGACAACAGAATGCCATTTGGTCTCAGGAACGTCCCCCCACCCAGACCCTTCCATGGTCTGAATGTCACACCAGGGATCTTAAAACCACGAGCAGATTGGAAAGTGGCACAAGAACACGTGATGCTACGCAATGGAGACAAGTCACAGCAGTGGGATGCAACTGCCTGGAGAGCCAGAGCCCAATGTTTTCTTTATCCACTCTGCCAGCTTGATTAGTTCTTCCCTACCAGTCGATCTAGTGAGCCAGAACTCCTTCATTTCCCCTCCGCTCTCCCATCCGACCTCCACAATTCAGATGTTTCCCCAAAAAAAAAGAAGGAAAAGGTTTAAGGCACAGGGTAGCAGATGCACAGTTTAGGTAGGATCAATGCAACTCGGTTTTGTGCTAGTTGGGTTGGGAGCTCCTCTACAACCAGACCTTTTGCAAAATCCTGACTCAAAAGGCGCAAAAGTGAACGTACACAGTGGTTTTAGGTCTTTCAAGGCATGGATGGGTAAAGAAAAAAGAAAAGGCATCCATGTGAAACCTGATAAAACTTGTTGGGATCTGCTTTTTAGGGGGGGGGGGGCGCCGACCCAACAGGACGGGAGGCGAATTTCCCAGAGCAGGTTCCAAAGTGTAAACTTCAACTTGTGATATTTTATTGGAACAGTCAAGATTGTTACCCATCACCTCAAGGTTAGCGATATGAATTAAGATTTAATTTTTTCTCTTTTCTTTTTTTAAAAACCGGTAAACTGATTTCTCTTTAAAAAAATAAAATCTCTGGTCTTTTTTAAGGTCACTTCAGCTGCATTTTTAAAGTGGCTTTTTTTTTTTTTTTTTTTTTCTGGAATGATGGAAGTTGAAACCCTCGTGTTCAGCCCTTTTTAGGGTCGAGGCTGAACTCAAGAGGTTGAGTCAAGTCCATTTTGTCTCATGCCTTCCCAAGCTTTAAATGGTGGACTTCGAGAAGGACACACGCAGGTGGTGATTCTCACCCAGGTCATGATTGTGGAGGTCAATGAGGGATTGAATGGCTTCTTCCACAGAGCCCATCTGGATCAGAGCCATTTTACGGTCCTTCCTGACAAGAAGCAAGAGGTTTAAGTCACATTCAGCACCAGTGCACACAGCTGAGGTCAGTGCAAGCTTCATCCCTTAGTGCTCAAGGTCAAGCAGAATGTTACCTACCTGGATAAATGCCATACGATGTCTTTATGTGATAAAGTTCACTTGTAAGATCAACATGCTTACCCCAAAATCTCACTCAGCTACCTTACAGCTTTATCAACCATGCACTCCATACCCAGGGTTGCTCTTGAATTCTTTCCTCCAGCTGAGTTGGATTGCTATGTGACACTGCTGCTCACTGTTCCCTTAGCTTTAGATTTTGATGTCAGGCAATTCTACCCCTTTCAGCCTAATTTAAGGACAGGATTTAAGAAGG
Source organism: Lagopus leucura (assembly GCF_019238085.1). Lineage (NCBI taxonomy): Eukaryota > Metazoa > Chordata > Aves > Galliformes > Phasianidae > Lagopus > Lagopus leucura. Next base: position 87,166 of record NW_024963102.1, on the reverse strand, counting down.
AAAAAAAAAAAACAACCAACTACTTACTGGAAGAATTTGAAGCCTTTGACCATCCCACCATTGCTTGAGAACAACATCTTGAGGTCCTCTTCAGCTATTGAAGGCCTGAAATCAATAATTTTATTTGTTTTTCAGTCAAATACACATCAGACTGGTAAAACAGCTCCCCTCAGAGCCTTTGCTGAGTTTCTCTACCAACAGCACAGCTCCTCAGACTGGAAAGGCTGAAGAAGGACAGCAAGACAAGCAAGCTTCCCTCCTGTCAGCACTTAAAAGTCACATTTTACCCCCACCCTGAACTTGTGGACATCTCCACATCGAGCACCACAGGAGGATCCCCACACCGATACTCACGGAATGTTGGACAGATGGAGAGTGGCAGAAGGAGGAAAGATGTTCTGGAAGTTTTTGGAGCCCGGCTTCTTGAAACGGTGTAAAGGAGAATTCCCATAGTCCTTGGTCAGACCTTGGTCCTCCTGGCCCTCACGAGGGAGCTGCACTGTCTGATGTTTGGACAACGTTATACGGATTGGCTTCCCATGGAGCTTCTGGCCATTCAAATGGCTCATGGCTGCAACGGTGCGACACAGAGCAGAGAACAGCAGCATTTCAGTTCTGTTCAGGCACTTTTATCAAAGCCAGAACCTCATTTTAGTTCTTCCCCAGGCAGGATGCTGCACCTCCCAGGAGCACAGTGCCAGGCATCATCATTCTGCCTTCGAATCACAGAACAGCCAGGGTCAGAAGGGACCTCAGGAATCGTGAAGCTTCAACCCCCACCAATGCAGGGCCACCAACCTCCCCATTTCACAGCAGCCCAGGCTGCCCAGGGCCCCATCCAACCTGGCCTTGAACACCTCCAGGGATGGACGGGGCATCACAGCCTCTCTGGGCAGCTGTTCCAGCACCTCACCGCTCTCACAGCAAAAACCTGTACTGATAATTCCATTATTTTACCCCTGGATTATCTGGCACAAATTACCCATCGCTTCTTCAGAGCTACATCAAATCAATGCTAGATGCAGATGAGCAATTAACACAAGGAGTTGTTTTTGCCTTAAAGAGCAGAAAGCTTTGACCACCCCGTGCCTCTTCATGCTACCAGTCGATAGGTTTAAGCTTGCTTACCAAGCTGAGCCTGGTTTCCATCAGCCATCTGAACCAGGGCATTCTCTTTCTTATTAAACAAAATCTTCACCCTCTGCACATCACCATAGACTCCTTCAGAAAGTGAGGAAACAAAAACAGTCTTAGGGAGGGGTAGGAAGGAAGCCTCCCACAATTTCATTTTAGCTAACCAATCCAAGAGCAAAAAACATTCACAATCAGAACTGATCTCATTCCAACCACGTTTTACTTATTCTGCTCTACTTAAGGAAAATTCTTATATAGCAGAATAATAATGGAACAATACATTAAAGAAAAGATACTGGGTTTCAGCAAAAAAAAAGAAAAAAAAAAAGCCAAAATCTAACTGCCAGAAGACTGAACAATTTAGCATGCTATCACAATTTAAAACTCTTATAAAAAAAAGACATGCAAAGCAATAAATCATGCATAACTGAACGTAAAATAAAGGCAAACTAAATTAAATAGCAAACTAAACAATGTAAAATTATGCATTCAAAACAAACAACAAAAAAAAAAAAGGCAAACTGCAAACTGTACATTTCTGAAGTATCAAAAAAAATAAAATAAAAGTAAATCTCAAATAAATGAAAAAACAAGGTAATAAAAAGTGTGAATGATAACATACCGAAAAGAATAAAGAGGCATTGGGGTGTAACTCTCTTTAGAGAACAGCAGAGCAAGGCAGCGGAGGGACAGGGAAGAGGTAAGGAATCGAAGGGGAGAGCGAGGTTGCACAAATCGTCCACAACGAGGAAGGGCAGAATCCCCGGAAATGGCGAAATTGGTTGATGGATGATGAAGTTTTCAAGATGGTTAATATTGAAGGGCAGGTTGGTTTCCGAAGAGCAGGGTTTGGTTTGGTTTTTTGTTTTGTTTTGTTTTTTTGGTTTGGTTTGGTTTGTTTTGAAAGGGGAATATGTGTGTTTGGTTTTGGTTTTTTTTTGTTTCAAGCAACAACAGGAAGCAGAAGTACCGTGCAGTCAGTTGGCAAAGAAATTCCGGATCAGGGGAAGAAAAAAAAATATTCAGGGATGGGGGAGAAAAGAAAAAAGTAGCAAAAAACACAGGTCAGTAAATACATAAGGAAATATGTAGTGTTCCATCAGTCAGATTTATAGAATTCTACATACAATAACTTGTTTACAGAAACAGTTAATAGGTTTTACCTAGTGGAACACAATGATAAAGAAAAGGCATTTTTAACTTTGGATATACAAAGAGGTAAGAGACAGTATCGCAGCAGAATGACTTTGCAGGCTTTGCCACTCATTGAACTGCAGTTCCCTGAGACAGCACTCCAAGTTGCTGCCATTGCAGAGGGAACGCTTCTCAGATCAGATCAAACAGCTGGAGCTGCTCCTCGAGGACTGAAGACAAAGGGAAGCAATCCATAATTGCATTTTTAATTGTAAAAGAGGGAAAAGCCAATTCAGATAGGAAGCAGTGTCATCTGGATGAGCAGCTGCACCGCTGCCAAAAAAAAGCCTGGTAGGAGAGCTTGCTATGAAAGGAGCTTGGTAGCACTTCACAACCAAGTCTGCTCCCTTCCATCTGTCTCAGGGGGCTGGAGTTGCTGTGCAGGATCCCAGCACTGCTACTAATGATCCAGAAAGGGAAAGCATCTCTGCTCCCACTGACAACTGCCTTCCAAGTGAAAGTCAACGCAAGCTGAAGACTTGAGACGACTGCAGCTTGCCATGGGAAGGAAAAAAAGATGGAGTCATTTCCATTTGCGTGCTTCTGATCCAGAAAAAAAGCCTCCCACCTTATTGCAGCAGTCACTCTGGAGAAATACTGTCTCTTAACTAACTGTTTGTGGCACAGGTAAGTTTCTACAACACTGATTATACAGGCAATGGAAAAAGTTTCAGGTATCAGGTCTGTTAGTTCACAGCTTCAGTACAAGTATCAAAGTCTCTCTAGCCCAAAGATAAGCTGGATGGATAGTGAGGAGCTCGTCAAAACAAGGCATGAAATAACCCAATATGTGAACAAGGCACACACCCCTCAGATGCCACTCTTGGAGAGCAGCAAACACATGCAAAGTAAATAGGGGTGAAAAGCACATTGCCATCCAGGTAACACAAAATCATCCCCCAGAAAACCAAGCTAGGCAGCATTACAATGGTTGAGAACAGCAAGGCCAGCTCTTAAAAGTGTTTTGCTTGAGCAAGCATGACACTGGGACTGAGATGACAGCTTCTGGAATGGCAAAATACACCTCATCCAAACCAGGGCTGCCTGCAGTCCTCAGCATTACTTTATGCCCTGGAGAAAACAGTACTGGCAGGTGAGGAGTAGTCTGAAACACTGCTCCAACTGGTGCCTCTCACCAACAGTGAAGTGTTTTTTCATTGATTACTCATCACATCCAGGCTTCTCCTTTGATGCAAAAGAGGTTTTGTGGTTACTCTGCCATCACTGTTAAGTTTCATAGCTTTGCAAAGTAGGATTAAGTTGTGTGTGCAGTCCCACCAGTTAAAGTGTGCTCAGCAGACTGATCACACGCTATCACACACAACAGGAGATGCTACACTTTCAATCCAACACAGAGCCAAAAGCTGACTGGGAAAAATTCAAGATATCAAATTCTTATTATGATGCAATCTTCTGTTAAAAGACTTTTTGCACATAATTTCCTGCTTTGTTATTGAGGAAACCCAAGCATTTCAACTCACTAGGTCAAATAGAATTGAAAATGTAAACTGTGAGCTGTTAAGGGGTTTAGCTAAGGAAAACCTTCCCGAAATCTTGGAAAGGAAAAAATGTGCAAGCACATGGCAGAGGAAATAACTGCACAAGTGTGAAGTCAAGCTGGCAGGGGTCCAGACACTATACAGAGCAAAGGTCAGAATGAACTCTGTAGTTCTGAATTAATGTTATTAAAAATCTAGAACATGCTAAGGGAAAGAAAGAATGGATGTGACTCTTCTGACCCAGTGACAATACAATACTACATGGGAATGGCAGAGAGATTCCAAATGAAGGGAGGGAGGGGACAGGTATTGTAGTCTTTGTGGGACAAGAGCAGGCAGGCAGCATCCTCAGCTTTTGACTAAAGAGCAGCAAGGTTTCAATTTGAGAGATGGACTTTCTGATTTCCTTTCAGCAACTAGAGTACTGACTGCTTTGAGATTGAGAGCTGGCAGAGCACATCTGCTTTTCTAACTTTGCCGTTTCCTTTAGGACACAGTTGGGTTTCACTTTGAATGATTTTCAGCATAATCTGCATTCAGAAAGTGAAAGTAGAGGTAACAGGAAGGAGAAAAAAAGTAAAATTAGGACTCCACTAACCTCAGGATTCAGATTGCTAACCAGCAGAACAGAGTTCCCTGCCCCAGCGAGGCCGGGAATGGCAATCCGTCCTGCTGCAGCCGCTGCAGCTGCTGCTGGGATAGCCAAAGGAGCTAGAGCTCCATGAACATTTTGAACTGTCAAGCCTGGAAATTAAAGAATATTAACCAGTGAAGAAGTTAACAGCACGTACTCTAGTGTATCTGCTGCACCAGAAGGGAGAACAGCACACCTTCTGTAACATGCAAGTAACCATTCAAAACACAGTGACTCTACTCTAACAGCAACAGAAGCCTCCAGTTCTGGTGCTGCAGGAGGTATGGTATCGTTTCTCATAGGAATTGCTCTTTGCAGTGCCTGGTGCTCAACAGATGCCTCAGCACAATCTTGTTGACTACAATATTTTGCACATTTCACAAGAAGCGGAATCAGCACAAAGCCTCAGCTCTGGTGGGGCAGGAAAGGTCTCACAAACGGTGTCATTGGAAGGGTCTTTCCAACCAGTGCATGCCAAAAAATGCTTTGTTCTTTAACCATGCATATAGAAATCGTCAGCTATCATGCTACCCTCGGCTGATCTCTTATTGAATGAGGAAACATTAAGGCTTCATTTTCTAGGCTGTTCACAGAACACCTCACCACGTTAAAGCGCTGCCCTTCGGAGGGCTGAAGCTTTAGAAACAGCAATGAATTACATGGGATGACCTCCAGGGGCATGGTTTGTATCCCATGAGGAAAGCATACTAACAAAATAGCAGCATTTGGTTTGTGACTGTTCTTTCATAAGCAAGGAAATCCCACCGAGTTACTGGGAAGTCAACATAGCTTGGTATGCTATGAAAAGCTAAGAACTGCTTATCTGCCACTCACAAGTATATTTAGCACCTAAAGCTTAAGTATTTGTCTCATCTTTGGATAGGCATGTAAGCAGAAATATTTTGTTATCAGCAACATGAATTTTAAGCTTCAGAGCAACTGTAAAAACGTAAACTCAGCTCATACTGAATACCAGATTTACTCAGTTCTTATGGGAAAGCAAAGATTCCTTGCTTCTGTTCACTTTTACAGACATAACAGTGGGTTTCCCAAACTCAGCAGCCCCATGAGGAAGAACTAAATGCAAAACCAATAAATCTCCCAATAGAGTAATATTTAAATATTGTTTTTAGTGTTGCTCCCACTCTGATTTTCTTCCTTCCATGTGAATATTGCCTACCCAGAGTAACTACAGCTACACACCTGGTTCACATTACATATTGAAAAAAAATCTTCCCCCTCCATGCCCAAGTGTCAGCTTTTAGGACTTAAAGCACTCCACTCCCCCCCAAACCACCACTACTTAGCTTGAAAACATCAAGATGCTTCAGCAACAACCAGAGAACCTATATAAAATTCCAACTTACGAAGTACAGTACCTGCAGCCTGAGGAATTGCAAAGGTGGGAGGAAAGCCAGCTCCTGCATATGGAGAGGCAGGGATTATTCCTGGGGCACCTGGGAAAGAGACACACATTATACAGATACTCAACAGCAAGAAAACTCCAGGCTTCACTGTCCTCATCTGCCCTTCTATGTATGAATTGGAAGCTAAACCGTAACCACCAGGTCAAAGATGTCTTTAAAGCAACACTGAGTTTCTTCAAGAAATGGCAGCAGCCATTTCCTCCAGCCCTGCTGGGTGACACTGCCAGCAGAAGGCAGCTGTTGACCAGTTGTTACCAGCTCCCATCACTGTTTACCCATGGTACAGTTTCCAGAAGCATAGCTTACAACACCCCCAAATTACTGCTCAGTCTGTGCTGCAAACAGAACAGCAGATGGCACTCGAAGCACAGACAGCTGCTGAAACCTTCTAAGTCCCCACACAAACAGCCTTCACAGCAGCAACATGCAGCCACAAACAAATGCCCATGCCAGTATTTTGCACCCAGATTCAGTGATCCCAAAATTCCTCATTCACACCCTTCTAAAATTCTTCATAACCAAACACACTGAATTAAATCCTCTCCTCCCCAACTACCAGGAGTTGTTACACCTGCCCTGCTCCCACATTAAGAACTCTCACCAAAAGCAGCTGCCATGGTCTGATCAAGAGGAGGCTGGTTATCCCCAGAAGGTAGGTCTGGTCGTGTGTAATCTCTGCTTTTGTCATTATTGTATTTTACATTGAGACTCGTGAGCTTTGAGAAATCTATGCGCAGCGTACAACAGGCATTGTAGATGTTCTGTCCATCCAAAGACTGCAAGGAAACAAATCCCTTTTTAAACACAACATGAATTCGTATTAAATATGAAACCTCTGAGGAGAGAAAGTGCTGCATCACTGCAGGGAGTGCTGCACCTGAAGACAAACAACCTGTGCAGTTAACATCTCTTTCACTCATCCCTTCCACAATTACCCTCCTTACACCACACTGCTCTGGGTGGTGAAGCTCCCTCCCACTCACACATGCAATCTGCCACCTGGGAGATGCTTTCACAAAGCCACACACACACACATTTGTCCTAGAATAACAACAGCAAGGTGAAAAGTTGAAACAACACAGGTATTTAGCACTGCAAGCATGGTACTCACCAGTTTGGCATGCTGAGCACTCATAGGGTCAGCATATTGTAACAGAGCCTGAAACTGGTTGTTCTTCGTGAACGTAATTATTTTCAAGACTGTACCAAATTTGGAAAAAATCTGCAAGATAATATTTGCACACTTTGTCACCCCATCACCAGAGCTGAGCATCGTATTCACATTTCACATTATTAGAAGCAAAAACAACAACTGTCCTGTCAGCCTGTAAGCTTCCCAACTTGAAAGTAGGTTTTAAACTACACCACAAGCACTGTTTATCCTACATCATGGCAACTGCTTACAGAAGAAACAGGATTAGCTCAGTGCACCTTTAATAAGTCCTCATTTTAACATCACTCATACGGGAAGATGCATAGAGACCTTCACAAACTCAAACATTTTCAGAATTTTGGGGATTTTTACATGCAGTCCTACTTGCATTTTAAACAAAGATCAAGTTGAGTGACTGCAGTGCAGAGCAGGAATAAGTTTTCACATAGGTTACTGCTCAAGTGACACAGGCACACTTGGTACAGTGCAGTATTTCCCACAGTGGTTAAGCATCACTGTGGGTGGAGGAAGCAGTGTATTCACACCAGTTCTGAAACTGTAACATTTGTCCTTTCAGCCACACCAGGTCGCAATCCCACTACAGCAGGCCAGCAAACCTCTGCAAATTGAGACTGGCCAGACTGAAAACAAAACTAAGCCTCACGCAGGCATCAGGGTCTCTAGAAAGCAGAAAACTAACAGCTGTGGTCAGAGCTGCTCTTTCCAGAGCTTGCTTTACAGATACAGACACATGCTGTTACAACTCTAACACGTGTAATTCCCTATTTGTTTCTTTCCCTTCCTCCAGGACAGTCTGCAAGCTGTGAGGACGTTGGGTTTTTTTTACCTGATGCAGAACATCTAGAGTGACAGGATAGAAGAGATTCTCCACAATGATCCTCAGCACAGGGCTCTGGCCAGCCATCGCCATCCCTGCATCCACAGCTGCAGCAGGAGCTGGCAGTGCCAGGTTTCCTGACTGAACAGAGTTCACTGCTTGCAGAGCTGCTTGGGCACGCTGCAGAACCAAACATCCTGTTAGACTGACACTCCTGCTTGCAAAAATACACATTCAGCTTTAGAGTTTCCCCATCTATTTACTACAGAACAACAAGCAGCAATTTTACTGTTCCTAGAGCTGAGAATCCAGTATTTCAGCACATTTCAGACGTGGGAAACACAAGGTCGCCTCAATCAATAACAGCAATGCAAAACACACTAAATAAAATGCTACTTACACTGCTGTTATCTATATACTCTTGCTCAGCACCCACTAATGCTGCAGAGTTATTCCACTGCTCAGGAAAAAGGTAAATCCAGGCTCTTTTGGAATGCAGTATCACCTCCAATACTCCAATACTATCAACCTCCAATACTGAAGCTGACAACAAAATCTAACAAGTTCAATGCACAACTGCCATAGGGCTCCAGCAGCGAGAACTGACTTGGCAGTTCCTGTTGAGTGTCCTTTCTGCGTGACATGTGCAGCAAACTGTGGTTTTGTCAGAGGCACCAAGCAGTGGCACTTCATCTGCACAGCAGGAGATGCTCTGATGCCGATGGAAGTCGGGCTGAAAAGTGAGGAGGCAAACTGGACGTGTTAGGAAGCCTTTCCTGATAAGGAGGTGCAAGTAACCTGAACTTCTTTCCAATGCTCCAGACCTGAAAGATTGCCAAGAGCAGCTAAGCCAAAAATGGAACTTTCTACTATGCAGAGCCTGTTTTACACATCTAGACAGCCCAAGGCATTAAGAACCACTGTGCTCAGTGCTGCCTGCTTCCAAGCTAGCCTCTCTCCAGCACTTACAGGTTTTGCCTCCATCAGAGCTTCATTCTAGATAAACTTCTTAAGCACCAGCAGCATTTTTGAAGCACTGTAAGTCTTTAGAGAGGCACTGTTACAGTTTCTAATTAAAGAACACTAGAGTGCAATTTTTTTGTGATCTCACTTATTTTTTCTCCCCAACATTAAGGAAGTTTTAGCAGTCATTTAATAGTCTGCTGAAGCTCTGGACAAAAGCTCTTACAGTAGATATTCTTCCATAAGGTGGAAGCTTGGGGTAGAAATCAAGTTGCAAATGAGAAAGTTGCAAGCAAAGGGAAAAAGGTGGTCAGAAGCAGCCATGCTGAAAGAAAGCCTATGAGAACCTAGATGAGAGGCATTTCTATTCAATCAAACCCTCAGGAAACACAACGTGCTCTTTTTAATACTTTCACAGACATAGTTCATCTCAAAACCCTTCCAGGCCTACACCAGCAGCAAAACCACCAGCTGGGAACCATCTCTCCCTCCCACCTGCATGACAATGTTAAGAAAGAAACTAACTGCTTGGTTTGGTGAGTTGTCTGTCTTAAGCTCCTTGTGGTTGGAGAACTGGATGTAGATGGGTTGGCTTCGAAGGACTGGAGTGACTGTGGTGTAGTAGTTTACCATGGTGTTGGCTGCCTCCTCTGTATTCATTTCTATGAAAGCCTACACAGAAAGTCAAATCAATCAATTCAGCACATTAGCAAAGCAGCTCACACTAGCAGACATGAACACTTATCAGTAGCACGTGATTGATGAATTCAGAGGGAGCTTCTAGCTGAAATGAACAGCGTTTAATTTTCACAGCTGCACTCATAGGCCATTAATGCAACACCCAACTCATCCTAAGATCTTTATGCTACATATATTTGGGGGACTGGCAATGACAGAAGTGCCTGCTGCAACACTGGAGTAGAGCAGCAATCCAGACTCTCAACACTTACTATAACAAGCAGCTTCCCACACTTCTGTAAACCTACTCAGTGTTTCACACCTTTGTGGCCTTCTTTATTTTAGAAGAAAAACAAGGAATTTTAGCAAGTCGTTTACATGAAGCACAGAGGTTGCTCTGTGTAATGCCCAATTGGAGGAGCTGAATTCCACACCCCTGTGTGTCAGATGCCACTGTGTCAGACCACCCCTCTGCTGCCACGTGTGGCACAGCTACCAAATGTAAAAGAAGACTGATGGAAGGTTCAGCCTGCACTGCTGTCCCATCAGCAGCTGCATGTGACATCACTAGCCAACACAGTAAACCAATAAGCATTACTTTTGGAGCAGCCCTTCCATGAAATCACACTACACATCAGAGGCACATTGATGAATCACTGGGATTAAAGACACAGTACTTGAAGCAACGATTAAAGTTGGCTTGCTTTTTAACTCCTTAATTGGTACAATTGCAGTCACAAAGCTCACACACACCTTCTGCATTATCCAGTGGTGCTTCAGCTTCACTCAGCTCATTTTTTTCTATCTGGAAAGGTATCCTTAATATGTAAGGTTACAGTGGTGGTTACTCAACAACCAAACTGGCTGCAGTGAAAAAGGCCACCTCACAGCACTGCTGGCCAAACCATTTACCTGGCCTGTAATCTACAAGAACAAGCATGATGCTAATTATAAATGACTACCAATAATTACGGACTCAGCTACTTGAGCAGCCTGAAAATAGTATTTTCTACAGCTCATGGGGCAGCCACGGAAAAGTAAAACACAGCACGCAGAAGTTATCAATCCCAATGAGTCACAGCCATTCTGACACCTCGGAGCTGCTTTACTGATGACAAACTCCAGTCTTTGTCAACCTCTGCTGTCAGTTGTGGACACTGTACCTGGTTTTTGCCTTTCAGCATCAGAAGGTTGGTGACCTTGCCAAAAGGTAAGCCCAGAGAGATGACCTCAGCCTCCGTGACGTCACTGGGGAGCTTACGGACGTGGATTACTCTGGATGGGACCCCAGCACTTCTGCTGTCCCCTTTGAATTTTTTGCTGTCGTTTCCATTAGCTGTAAAAACAAAACAGAACGAGAGCAGCCGCTCATTAGGGTGAGTTTGATGAGCAAACACACCAGCAGTACCCCTGATGTGCATCTTGTGCTGCCTGTCCATTTATTTCTATCACAGAGAAAATCTATTGCCTAACTTAACCTGAGTCTGAACACAAAGTTTTACCCCTTTTCAGATTACACGAATGTGAGTGATGGGGCTGAATGTCACTGCAATGGAACATACCCTCCAGTGGCCATTTTGCAGCAGGCAGATCTCCACACACTCACATTTCTACTGCTTAATTCCAATCCGTTATTTCAAACTGCTGCTTTATTTCTCTTCACTCCAGCATTCTTAGCAATGAAGCAGATGTGATGACGTCCTTCTCAAACAATCGACATGATAACAATAAATACAAGCCAGTAGATTACATCTGGATTACATCTATGGCACTATCAGACGCTGATAGGGTCTGGCAGGGCAAAGCCAGGAGCTCAAAAGAGAACAGCAGCTCAAGGTAAGATAATTCAAAGCCCTGATGGCAAAACTCTGTTCTGGTGGGATCACTGACCTCTAGATGGTGTCAGACTCCCGGAATAAACAACAGCACTTTGCTATATATGGCCAAAATAACCCTATGAAACACAACTATGTTTCAAGCAGACCAGTTCGCAGCAAAACTTACTTTATTACTGTAAAATCGTTAGAACAAATGTTTTGAAGCACATTTTTTCAGTCTGCTAACCATCAAGGTGCAAGACAAGGTGGTGCTGAACAACAAACTTACAAAGGCTTAGTAAGTATTAGAAATATATGTCTTTAATTTAAATGTATATATATTAAAAAGCAAAATCAGACCTCCTGATAGCATCTGCAACACCCACCAATTGCTATTCCTTTCTTAGAGGCAGTATTACCTGCAGAAGAAGCGTTGCTGCTCATGATAAAGGGTCCGTTAGTAACACAAGTAGAGAAAAGCTCGTCAGATCCCCGCTGGAAGAGAAAAGAAGAGAGGTAAACTGACAGCATTTCTACTGAACTCTGCTGTTTTCAGAACACCTGAACAGAACAACTGATATGAAGGTGCAGAGAAGCTGAACAGAAGCGCAAGTGAAAATATACTGAGAGTCAACCTCATCATCATCAATTAAATATAAGTAAGATCCAATTTGGTAATTGAATAGCACTATCCAATGGCTCCGTTGAGGTAAACACCAGGAATCTCAGGAGCTGAAGCATTGCTGAGTTGTCTGAAGCCAGTGTCGAGCACTGGGCACTGATACTCACTGCTCCCTAATAAATAGAGCCATATTCCTCATGATTGGTGTCAGGCTGATTTTCATTCTTTAAGCTTAAGCTTGAGCATTGGTAGTTGATCTGAAATAGCAAAGCAGATAGCGACATCTACTCATTAGTATGTTTTCTAATGCCATTCATGAAGATTAGATCAATTATTTTACTGTGGGCTACCAAGACTAGAGGAAGTCTTAAGCAAAAGGCAATTTGTGACTTAATGATGAGATAAATTTGCTATTCGCCAGTGAAAATGGGATGACAACGTGGAGATATTAAGAAATAGATGGAACTCTCCCCCCTCTCCTCCCCCAAGAAAAAAAAAAGAAGGGAAAGAAAAGAAAATGAAGCTCCTTGAAGAAAGCTGCTCTAAGACATAGATAAGTAGAATCATACAGGATAATGTGTACTATCAGACCACAGGGTTGTTTTCCAGCCACAGTCCTCAGAACAGCAGCAGTGTCTTCCACAGGGCAATGGCACAGCAATACCTCAGCACACGCTTCAGCCAAAGGACCGAGCATTCTGAAGCTGAGAAACAAGCACCACAGGTACAAGGTCTGCAACCACATCCTCCCTTGCCTCTGGGGCAGGAGGACTTCCACACTGAAGTCACACAGCTACTTGCAGAGCAGAACAAAGCATCTCCCTTTGGTTTTCCACAGTGCAGCACCATGCCTTCCCGAGCTTATTTAACCAGAACTCCCAAAAGGGCTCCTACCAGAATCACTCTGCCCAAGCAAACTGATACCACACAACTGATAGACATGCATTTATTTATTCCAGGCCTCCTGCTATCTGCAGGCAAGGTGTAATTCCATCTATTCACACACCTGCACTGCTCTCCCTTCATTCCCTGAGAACAACACCGAGTGGCTCTGAGAGCACTGCGTGCAACTTCAGCTCATGACAGCAGTCCCTGCGACCCAAATGATCTGAACTGACCAGAACTAATCTAAACTAAGAAGGCCAAAAGAAGGCATCGCTATGACTAAAAGCAAACATTACATTTCATTACTACTTAGCACAAGCTATACTTCAAATCAGTAAGAATTTCAAACAAGATATGCACAGGACCTCAAAGCTCACTGTGAGCACGAGCAAACACAAATTCAGCACCCAAAAGCACCTTCTAATCTCCAAGTTCTTTTACATAGCAGTGTCACAGTAGAAGACCCCTAGCAGTAATAGGAAATAAAGCCCAGCCCTGCCTTCACTCCCACCCAGGCACCCCAGTGGAAGCTGCCAGGATGCTGCTCCCCCCACCCAGTATCTGCTGGCACCTGCAGTAACACGACCTGCACAGCAACAGGAGCTCTGCTGGCTGCACAGCGAACAGGTCAGGAAAGTAGGTCACACACCGAGCCCAGCACACTGAATTACAGACAGGAGATTGGGTTTTTTTTCTTCTTCAGATCCTGAATTTCTTGTCTGACCGCTCAGTGCTGCTCTTCAAAGCTGAGCTCGAGGACTTTGATGTACTGAATAGGTGAAATTGGGGCAGGTTCCAATGCCATGCTTCATGTGCTGCTGCTGGTCACCTGCACAGCACTGACCTGGTCCTGCAAAGGCAAGAAGCACCTATGGCAATGTCAACGAACAAAGTCATAATGAGCAATGGCCCTTTTAACAGTTGCTGTAATTAGCACTGGGATTTCTGAGTGCAAGCAAGAGGCAAGCTGGTTTTTGCACACCCAGCTCTGGTGGCCCCACACAGAAGTGCCAGGAGAACGAACTTAGAACAGGCCATAGCTGGGGTGACACCAGGCAGTCAGTGCAGGGAAGCCTTCAGCAGAAGGAAACCCCACCAGCTGCTGCCTTTTCCTCTGCATTTCTTCCTTCATTGGTGCTGCTGGGACTCACCTAACTGCAAGTCCCTGGCGGTGGATGCTTTCTGGAATAACAAGCTGCCTGAGGTAAAGCAAAAACAGCTCCATCCATCCGCACTCCATGGTAGGAACATCAGTGGGACTCTCAGCAGTTGCCTTTACAGTTGCAGCGATTGCCAAGAGGTCTTTTATTCTTTAAAACTGTGTTATAAATAAACTCAAATGCCCCATACAAAGCAATGTGTTGCATCAGACTCAGAAGAAACAAATCAAGTCTGGCTGTTTCAGAAGACGCAGCTTCTTGCCAGCACCATCTCCCTTGGGGATTCTGAGCATTACTGAAAAGGCTAGTAACAAAAAGTGCAGGTCCTGAACTATTTGATGTTTTTATTCCTTCATTTCTTTGAGGGCAGAACTCATTGAGCCATAAGGAAGGAAGGAGGTGAGCACACAGCTGTGTGGGTGCTGGGCTGCTGGCCAGGCTCAGCCCACAGCACTCCTCTGCCTTTGTATTCCCAAGCACCTGGGAGAAGCCCAGTTGTGCCACACATCAGCCAGCTCTTCACATGAAAATCAGCCGCCCCACTCTCAGATGTTAATTCACACTGACATTTCTGCTCAGCTCATTCTATTGCAGCTGGTATTTTTACAAAGAGATTAACAGAAGCAACACTGCGCTAACACAGTAACACCGCTCTGCAGAAACTCATCAGCTCAGTTAATAAACCTCTTCCTGTTTACACACAAAAAATACCATCTTTAAAGCTGCATTGCCAAACCTTACCTAGTCCAGGGGAAGGCTGTTTCCAGCACTACCAGCACCAATTAGACACACTCTGCTGACAGGTAAAGCATTGCCTGGGAGTGTTGCTATGACAGCAACCTCCTTCTGTCCTCAGCACACAGCTATGGAAGGCCTGTTGCTCAAGCTGCATTCAATTAATGCAACACTCCTGCTTCATGTGGGCTCATTATCAACATTTTAGCTCCCTTTCATGAATTAGAGATGGGAAACCTGCTGCAAGGCAGAATCCCAGTGTTCCCTAGTTTTCCAGGTTACATTCTCAACCACCCCCCAAAGCCTTTTGGGCTTTAAAAGCACATTTTAACAACTCAGTTGTAAGAATTTCAAATTAGCCTCTGCTTTCACAGCTTAAAAACCAATATTTAGCTCACAACGCACTAACCATCTGGCTCCCTCTCACTAGGATTACACCTGAACTTCACCATGGTTGGGAATGAACAAAGGCACACCTAGAAACTCCACAGAAATGTCCAGCTGCCCAATGTAAACCTTCAGCCACTCCACATCCTGTCATTCATTTCACATTACAATAAACCAACCTCGTTCTGCCAGTGCAAAAAGCTTAACATACACACACAGTGATCAAAGCAAGAACCTAAAGGTCACCAGGTGATATCAGTACATGCTGACAGCTACCAGAAGGTAAGTGTTACTGGCAGAAAGCAGCACGAAGCTACTAGCAGGAGACAGGGGAAGACAGCCACCATGGGAAGGCCAGCACAGGCTACCAGCTGGCCAATATATATATGTTAACAGATGGGATCAACACACCAGCATCCCTCTGAGCGCCATCTCCAGCCCTGCAAGTCTGTCCCGTCAGCATCATTCTTACACTACATGCTTCCTAAAATCATGCAGATTTTGGACCCTGTAAGGGACTGCCATAATAACTTTCACACACAATTTCCCAAACCCTTTTTTGCTCTGCTAAAAGTAGAGGAGAGTCTCAGAGCACAGAAAGAACTGGGCATCTCCAAAGTGTGTTTCAAAGGCACATGAGCCCAGTCCCAAAGGAACAGAAAAATGCACGCTTTTGAGACTCAAATCTCTCTGCAAAGGAGCTGCTAAGGAAAATCCAGTGCAGTGACCTCATTCACACACATTTTTAGTTACATTCCAGTGTTTTCTGCTGAGATTCAAGAGATAGGAATGGAGATAAATTTCAACTACTGGGAAGAATGGTGCCAGTTTTCCTCATCTCCCACAGGAGCCTCACACAAAGCAAGGCTCACTTCTACCCCCAGTGCTCCTTTTCCCCCTCTGCCTCCAGTATTCTTTACCTGTTTCATGGCAGAGCAGCAAGAAAAATAGCAGATTCTTATCAGTGCATGAAAACACTTCTGGAAAACACATGATAAAAGCACATTCTCCTTCAAAGGAGGAGATTTAAGGTTAATACAGAGCAACTGAGGCCTGCAGCCTGTTTCGTGGCTGTGAGGTGAGCCGTGGCACTGCACCATGCAGTGGCTCTCAGCTGTAACTGCATCTCCCACAGATGGGACATCATCTGATCAGACCCAAAAACAAGAGCTGGAGGAGAATCCAGTCCACTCCTGGTTGATTTTGATGCACCAATTCAAATGCAGAAAGCCCTGGAACACTTGCAAGCTAAATCCAGCCACGTGCTACGTGGGCATCAGCACACTTAGATTTCAAGCATTTATTTCAAAACTCTGCTCATTTGGGGACAGCAAACACCTGGCACCTTTAACTCAGAGCTGCTTAAATTGCTGCAGTCCCACTTCTGTCTGGGCCACAGTCAGTGTAACAGCCATCCATGAGAGCCAGCATGCTGAACTTCCCAGTAAGCCTCACCTACTGGGTACACACATTTCTCAGCATCCTGGAGCCCAGACTCGCTGGTCGTAGCATTGCGTACAACTTGGCACTCAAAAGCCTGTTTTGCTACAGTACATCCTGCCACAACACCTGGTACAACATCTATAGGAACTCCAATCTATACATACGCTATGAGACACCAGCAACTTCAGCACGACATGAAGCAACTGCTGCCACAACCCGAGGTGGGATTTGGCAACAGCACGCCTCAGCTCCGGCACACAGCAGCTTTCCAAAGCCAGATCCTTCACCCCCTCATCACATCAGCCCCTCCCTGGCTTTCTTTCTCAGCTGCTATGGAGACACTCCATGAAACAAACCTGCCCTCTGAGCAAATAAAAGGTGTGGCCATTGCAAATAGCTCTAAAATTCCTAAACGGCAAGCGCTGCAGCAATGCAGTCATTCTTGCTTTGTAGGACAGCACACACCCAGGCTTTATGATCCACTGTTCCCAAGTTGAAACTTAACTAGCAGTCAGCCTTGAGCTCCTCTAATCATTACAGCAGAGCAGACAGGTTCTCCCTAAAGCTGAACGCAAATAGCAGCACACAAACACTGCTGGATGAATCACTTTGGAACAGATGGAAGCGATGAAGGAATATTTGGTGACCTAACCCATAAACCAGCAAACTGAGCATGCAGGTTCAGAAGGAACCCCACACTAATTCCATCTCTTCCAAATCATTATTGTGTAATAACCAGAAACTGCTTTGGCACAGACCAAGCAATTACACTGAGATTACCACAACACACGCTGAACTAAGAGCAGAGCTTGATGAGTTTCCATGCAAAGCTTAGCAGACAGCTGTACGAGAGCCCCACGGAGGTAGAAATTAAACTACATTTGCTCTTCCTCACCACCTTTGTCATCATCTCACTAGCAAGAGTGCATCCCCACTCTCTTCTAAGCAGGCACAGCTTCAGCTTGTTTCCACACAGTGCTGTAGATGCAGAGTGAAGAACTGCTTTAGGCAGCTCTGACAGCTGGTGAGCCTCTGACAACAACCTTGCTTACCACCTGCACTTCAACTGACAGCTTGAAACCCTGCTAATAAAGAACTGAGGCAGTTCCATCACCCACCATTGCTCACTGCTTGCCTCTGCACAGGAGTCCCCTATGAACTGCACACAGGTGCACAAAAGCATTCTCTGCACAGCAGATCCCCCAGATGAGATGGAGCATTTCCCTTCCCCCCACCGTGTGCTGCAGCCATGTGCCCTACATGTGTGATCACGCCTGTTGCAGGCAGGCCACAAGAGCCAGCTTGTTGCAGCCTCTCACTAAAGCCATAGGAGAGGACTGGAATTTCCTCACAGCATTCTTGGCCCTCTGCCTGAAGCCATAATTACTGTTCCCATGGCAAAAATCCTTGCTTGACCACAAATCACTTCTATGCAGGCAGTCTGTATCACACTCCAGCAAACCCCATTTTAAAAATTAACTTCTCAGATGTCACAAAAGTGTACTGTATTTTTTTTCCCTCCCCTCGAAGTGCCATCTTCTGAAGAGAGCTCAATTTAACAGCAAAACTACAAGGATTGCCCAGCATTTCCAGCAACATTTTTTAATTGAAATGCAACTTTAAAGAATGATGATATATCACAGTTCATACTCGATGTCAATCCTGCTTAGAGACCAGGCCCAGCACCTTCAAGTCCAAGTACCGTGCCCCCACCTAAAGGAGATGCTTCCTTCCTTCCCAGATATTAAATCATGGACAGATGTGAGACTCAAGTCATGCGTTTCCAATCTACAGCACATTCCAGAAGTCCATGCATTGAAAGTCCTGTTACAGAACTGTAATGAGTTTCCTAAACAAGTTGCCATATTTCAGACTGAAGAGCTGATTTGGAATTCCCAGGAATGGCCCACAGTTGCCACCCAATGGAAAGGAGGGCATCAGGCAGCACAGCACTCAGGTATTCAGCCATGAGAACACCTGGGAACATCAGTTACAGAACATAAATACAACACAGATCTCTGTATACTGAACACAAATGTGTCAGAATTCATAACACGTGAAGGATGGGAAAACAATCCTACAAAAGGTGCCCGTACTTCACCTCTAAAACAAAGCAGAGCAAACATACACATTCCTACAAAGCCTTCCATTTCAAAGCTGGACTGCAGTAACCCAGAACATCTTATAGCAGGGAGACAACCAAGAGGTCGTTGCTGTGAATCATTCCTGACAGTTTGCTCTGCAGTGTTTTTGGGTTACAGACACTTTCCCTGCTGGCTCGAGAAGCCTCCAGCTTTGGGATATTTCAGTCACACCAAGAATGTCTAAAAAGGTGCCCAGTGTTCTCTCATCAACAAAACAGAGAGCTCACAGCTTTTGAGACTCATCTCCTAACGCCTTAAGGAACCTGACAGAGTTGTGTTCCTACCTTCTCTGCACATCCATAGTAAAAATGAGTCGGTTTACACCCCAGGCCAAGAACAGTTCTCCAGGTGAAGCGCTCATGTCCAGCCTAGGAGCTCAGCCAGCAAGCTTGTGAACACAGCTAGAAATGCTTTATAAAGGCAGCAGATCACTCAACTGCAGCTACACATTATGGTAAGTTATCAAGCAATTATAAGGAACATCTGCTTCTGAATGGGGGGGAGGGAAAAAAAAAAAATCAGTTAATCCTCAAAGCGATTTCAGTGATGCCCCAGGGGTCAGAAAAATGACACCAGAACAACAGAGCTCTATCAATGTCGTTATTGTAGCAAAGACTGAAATATTTCTGTGATGTTACAGAAACCTTCTGCAGCCCTTCCAACCGCTTTCTGCCAAACCAAAGGAAAGCAGATGGAAACAGAAGCACTAAAGAAGCAACAGCAGCATCACAAAGAGCTGCAGCCGATGATGCTTAATGGTTACCACTGAGATAAGTGCTCTCAACAAGCAATTGATTACACAACCCGGTGATGAGCTGCCTGCACCTCACTCCGTGCACACAGCCCTAAGAGAAGCCCTCGCTTTGTTGCTGCAGACAAGATTTTAACCCACCTACAGCAAAACCCACGGTAAGAATGAAGTGTTACAGTTTACCATTCGACAACACAACTTCTGTTGCATAAGCTACACCGACACACTCAGTGACTTGATTGAGCAATCAGATAACATGGCTGTATCAGAAAACGTTCTCAAGAACTTACCTTTATCAAGATGTTTCAACTTCCCTTTTTGCTCTGAGATCCGATTCAACCATCTCAACCCTCCCCTTCCCTGCCTTAACACGCAGCTTCATTTTCAGTGCGCTTCTCCACTCTCTGCCCCAGTGCCCAAACAGCACACAGGCTGTTACAGCTCCGTCCTGCGCTAGGAGTGAAAGCACGAGCTCAGGATTTCTCCCAGCCCTCACTGTAACCACCTGACTGCTCTGTGCCCCACAGACAGAACCACGAGGCACTCTGTACCACATCCTGAAGCTTTTCAAGACGGACTGAGAGGACCACAGTTACAGTTTCAGAAGCTTCTTAATCACATTTAGCTGCGTAGAAGCGTCGCTTAAAGCTGCAGATTAACAGATGCAACATTAATTCCGATTTAGGGGGCTTCCACCTAGATTAATCAGATTACTCAGAGTGGTGGTCAGGAGACTGCTTGCTTCACTTTGTGAAGTAGCTATGAACTATTAGCCAGCTGTTCTGCCCATCCTCTAACCTCCCCTCCTTCTCCTTACTGGAAGCTCAGCTCCTTGCAGCAGACAGTGCTCAGTGCTGGTTGAGAACGCCATGCTGTCACCACGATTGATTCAGATTTCAGATCATCACACTGCAGAAGTGAGAA
The DNA here is from genome assembly GCF_019238085.1 of Lagopus leucura. Taxonomy (NCBI): domain Eukaryota; kingdom Metazoa; phylum Chordata; class Aves; order Galliformes; family Phasianidae; genus Lagopus; species Lagopus leucura. Next base: position 66,778 of record NW_024963102.1, on the reverse strand, counting down.
CAACCTTGCCCTTACAAGCTGCTAAAGAGGTTTCCTTCATGTTTCATGCTCCTCAGAAACCCTGGAGCACTAACACACACAAACACACACACCTGTGCTTACAGCACTCGCATCCAGTTCTGTATTCTCAATATTACAACTATCTGCTTTCTAGGAGCAAATTCTCTCTAATACTTCTCCACTTGCACAGACCCACCAGAGCTCGCACCACACCACCCCAGCTCCCCTCCACATCAGCCCTATCTCACACTGCATCACTCCCCCAGCTATTTGAGCTCACACACATCTCTGTTCCTTACTCAAGGTATAAGTAATGAAGCTGTAACACAGCCACAAAGCTGTACGGCCATTCCTCCGAAGGCCAACATCCACACACTACCAAATAAGAACTGCAGGGCTGAACTGCTGTGACCCTGAGCCCAGAACATTACCTACCATGTTCACTAAGGAAAATAAAAAGCCCTCAATACACCAAGGAGAGCCAATCTGTCCCACACATTCCAGTTCAGCATTTCAGAGGAATGTGCTTTATCCTGTGAACGCAGCAGCTATTACCGAGCAGCACAGATAAGGAGGCTCCTGTCAGCACTTTAGTTTCAGGGCTAGGTCTGCCCTTTCAAAACCTGAGGCTGGAGGGTAAAGGTCATATTTACTGTACTCACAGGAGATAGAAATCAGCAGCTAAACACTCCATTTTGGGGCAGAAGGGGAATTCTAAAGAGAAAGGACCAATTTCTCCATTGAGAACCATTATCTAGCACACACAACAAGCACAGCTTGACATTTTAGCAGGGGAAAAGGGCTGTTCCTAAATGCAATAACATTCTCTTCTGACAGTTGATAATCAATGTCCAAATGCCAAGAGCTAAGTGCTGAACTATAATAAAAGTTTTAATGCACATGAAACTAAATTACCTTCTGGACATGGTACCAGAAATAACCCCTTCAAGCTCAAGATCTACATTTGGCGAGGCTAAAATTAGGTCAAGATGCTGAGCAGTGTAAAAAGAGAGAAAAAGTGAGAAGTGCCTACCTTTGTACCAACTGTTATATCTTGGACAATGCTGTAGAAAAAAGAAAGAAAAGGATTAAAAAGTTAGATAGGTTTGCCACAAATATCCAGCATAGTTTACAGCAGTAAGAAAAAAAGCAAGTCAAAGTGCACAGTTGTCTTTGCAGGTGAGCCAAGGACAGTTCATACAAAGGAAAATTATTAGATGGTGATGGTGGAGACCCGAGACCCAGCAGTCCTAGGAAAATAAAAATGCAGCTCTTCCTCTGCCCAGAATGGAACGTGCCCCTTTTTAAGCATAATGCTGTGGGGTTGAAACTGAGGACCCCACGCTGCACGAGTCCAGCATTCTCCCTTCACAGGAATGCAGTGTGATGAGAACGCAGCCTTCGACCAAACCAAGGGCAGAAGTGTCAAGAGTCAGCTCCATCACCAACAGTCACCTCCACCATGCTTAAAAACCTGACACTGGACGGAGTGACCTCCCCTGTTCTGTAAAGAAACCCTCCCTTCACTTTGAAGGAGCAGTCAGCTCAGCACTGAGGATCAGCAGCACTCAGAGCTATTGGTGCTCACAGCCCAGCTCCACGTGAGCACAGCCAGGCAGCTCCCAGCCTAACACAGCAGAAGGAAAAAACAACTCTGTCACGGATGCTTAAGCTTTTAAAGTGAGAATTTCAGATTAACTGATCAACGTGAACAGTAACATAGCTGGACACCAAGCAACCTGGGCTAGCTCTTGTCAGCAGCACCCATCACTGCCATGAACCCCACAGACTGGGATCAGCTTGTCACACTGCACCCCAGGAACCTTCCAGAGCATCACCACACCTGGATGTTATTTCCAGCTCCAGGCAGGCAGAGGATTTCAATTACACCCTTGCACTGAAGATTTTTTACTTATTTTTATAAATAAAATCCAACTCGTGGTAAAGCAGCAACGTAACACAGCTGAGATACGAGCACCACGTGCAGCACCACCCATTTCAGCTCCTATCTTTCAAACAGGATCGCTGACAAAGTCCAAACGTCCAGGGCAGAGCACCCAGCATGGCTAGCTGCAGCCAGGAAGGACACAGCACTAACAGAGAGCACTGCAGTCATTCTTACGACAACATGAAATCTGAAGTATTCAAGAACACCACTCAAACCTCAGCCAATAACAGCAGAAAACTTACAGACTCGTTCTTCCTTCCCTGCCCTTCTGCACCACTTCATCTTTTAGGGAATTAAATACTGCTCCATCTTATTATTAAGCCATTCCCATCTTCCCAGCTCCACAAATGAGCTGTCACGCACGCCCAGGCCAGCTCAGCTCCTCACACTTCCTCCTCCAACCCAACCTGCCATGTCATCACACCGCAGCAGTTTGCAGCTGGAGCTGCAGCCTGGCAGGGGTTGGGATTCTCCAGGCTCTGCCCAGGTTCAGACGGGTTCTGCTGCACTGCGAGGGCCACCATTAGCGAGCAAATCACACCCACCTGGACGTACCAGCTTAGAGAATCATTCTACAGCAACTGCTACATATGCTATGAGTATACATTTCTTCAATTAAAATACATGCAATGACCCACGGGTTTCAGTCATTAAGGTATCTCCAGCAAAGTGCATTACGAAGAAGGAATCTCTCCAGTTTCCAAAACTCTCAGCCTTACCCCCAGCAACTGCTCCTGCTTCCTGTTCCTCCTGCGGGCCTCAGGCACAGGAAATGTTTTACATAAAGTCGCCTTAGCAGGGGACAGCCTTTACAATTATCCAACAGGAAAAGCTTTTACATGCCAAGCACTACCGAGCCCAGAATTGCAACCCGTGTGATAAACTGCACAGAACTAGCAGCAGCACTTATCTATTTTTTATTAAATGTGATATTTTGTTTCTCCTGCACATTATATCTTCAGCTGTGTTCTTATCATATAACAAGCTCCAATATGGGATTCATAGTTCACTTCCTAGAAGAGCTGGCAATACAACCAGTAATTAAGTTACTCTTAACATAAAATGAAATGATTCCTGCACTAACAGATAAAAGATTAAGTACCAGGGCAAAACTTGAATCCCTCCCCAAACAGCCTTTCCATACAAACTCCCTGCACGCAGTAAGGATCAACCAGACACCAAACCAGGCATCATTTAGGGTAGGAGAAATCACAGCTTTGCTGAGGGCACACAGTGCCAGCCAGAGGAGCTGCTGAAACTCTAACAGGGGACGGCCTTCTTGGGGTAAGCAGATCACACAGAGATCCTCCATAGGCCAGGAATAATTCAGACTCGTAACTTAAGAGCTATTGTAACATATGCAGCAAAACAGCTTTCCCAACTGCATGTACTGTAAGGCACAGTTTTGGGATGTGGTTTTCGTTGGATTTTTTTTTTTTCTTTAATGAAAACAGACGTTATTTCAGTGTAAAGGGCACACCATGTCCCAAGCCACGCGATGCACGAGGAGAAGCGCTTTGGGCTCGCTGTGCTTTAAAGGCTCTGGGAGCACAGACTGCTTTTTGGGGGCTCTGGGAAGAACCGCAGCTCAACACCGCGCTCAGCAAAGAACGAGAATCAGTTCAAGGAACGAGATCAGCAGGAAAACACAGTTAGCCTTAAAGCAAACACGACTGTAACGGGGGAAACCTCGGAGCAGAACCAGCGGGGCAGAGAGTTCCGTGCCAAAGGATCCGAAAACCGAAAAGCCGAACCCGTGGCTCCGCAACCCCTCCCTCCCCACATCTCAGAAGGGTTTCAGTTGCCTTTACTTCCACGTAGAGCGTCCTCGCGCTCCCACATCGCCTCCACGCCCCGGAGTCGCCCACAAACACGGGAAGCCCCGCGCCTTTCCCCGCTGCGGACAATGGGAGCGAATCAGCCGCAAGCGCGCCCCCGCCGCCAGGTGCGCGCTCCCGTCGCCAGGTGCGCGCTCCCGTCGCCAGGTGCGCCCGCGCCCGCCACCCCACCTCCCCCCACACACACGCGCGCGCACGCGGGGACGCGCTCCAGCCCCTCACGCCCACGCGGCGCCGCCGGGCCCCCCGCACCCAGCAGGGCGGAGCCGCCGCTCCCACCTCCGGGCACGGAGCGGTGCGGCGCTAAGCGCGGCCTTCCCGAACCCCGCAACCGTGGCGGTCTGTTGGGAGTGGGGGAGAGGGGACCCTCAGTGCCCCCCACAGCCGCTCCTCGTCCGGTGGTAAAGAACCCCCGCCTCTGCACCCCCCGGCTCCGGCTCCTTCCCCTCCCCTCGCGGTCCGACCGCGCCCACGGTGCCCCCTCCCCCCCTCCCGGTACCGCCCCAGCCCCCGGCGCGGTACCACAACTCGATCCCTTCCTTCGGACCCCGGGAGGGATCCCGTAACGCTCCCCGCGGTCCCTTGGAGCGGCTACCGGCGCAGCCCCGCCCGCGCCGGCCGAGACTCACCCGTCCATTGCACACGGAGGAGACCCGCAGGGAACGGAGTGGAGACGCCGGAATAACAGGAACGAGCCCGACCGCTCCGTGTTATAGACTCACAAAATGGCGGCGCCACCCGGCCCGCCTCACCCGCGCCAGTATCCCATTGGCTACTGGAGATGTCATCTTGATGGACGGGGCGGGGATTACCCTCCTCCGGAGGTTGGCGCCCTGGAGCTTCTCGACGCGCCTATTGGCTGCGGGCGGGGCGAGGGGCGGTTCTCAGCCCCAGTGTGTGGCGCGATTGGATAGGCTCCGGGACACGGCTGGGAGGAGCCATCTTGAGAGCGGGAAGGATGCCGAAATGCCACACGCGTCCGCCATCTTGATTGGGGGCAGGGCATGGAATAACCTAATCGGGAGCCATCTTAAGTACGGGCAAGGGCGCCAACGTGCACATTGCGTTATCATCCGCGGCGCGGCCCGGCGCCTTGCAGCCTCCTGTGCGGGGAGCGGCCGCTGCCATCTTGGCTACGGGTAGAGAAGCCGCGCGCTGCTGTCAGCCGCCATCTCGAGTAAGGGAGACTCGATCAGTTAGGTTAATTGCCAGTCTGGTGGGGGGGGGCTGATGAAGTTAGACAGCACTTAGGAGGTGTTTTTTTCTTAAAATCTAGGGTAAAATCTGCTTGTTTATTTGCGGGTTATGTCTTAAGGATAAGGATTATGCAGAGAGGGAGTGCCTGAGGTAAGGCTGTGCTGCCTGAGGCGGCGGCCCCCTCAGGTGCAGCTTTGGCAACGTTTGCTGACAGAAACACCTCTTTTCCAGTCAGTGATTACTTAGATAAGCGTGTTTCGTGCTGAATGTGTGTAATTGCTGCATATCTCCCAGAGGCTAAGGTAAAAATCTGCGCTTTTCCAAACCTCTAAAAGCAGTACCTTTGCAGGTGCTGGGTCAGCTACAGCGAGTTTATATGCAATGCAAACATATGCATATGTTAACCATAACCATCCACCTCCTCTGCGTGACAAGAGATGCGGATCCTTTAAAATCATTGAGAAAAAGGAGCAGTTGGGAGCATCCCTGTGGTTCAGGTGGTCCCAGCAGGCTGAGCAGTGCTCACCCCACTGCACTCCCACCTGGCAGCCCTGGGCTGCTCCTCCTGCTCACGCCATGTGGATGAAAGGCTGCGTGTTTCTGTTTAAATATAGCCAATATTTCCTCGCTGGGAATTCTACCAGCTTTATTTATTGTCTTTGCCTCGCTTGTCATAACCCTATCCTTTGACTGCAGCACAAAAATTAATTGTCCCAGGCCTCCCTACGAGTCCCTGGTGTAGCACTGAATCAAATATCTAACGTTCGGTCGACATTGATCTTGGCTTCATTAGCTGCAGCCCTGTTTTGAGTGTTTCTAGGCAACCTAATACTGGTCTTGCTGCAGAAAGGATCCCTCATCCCTCACTCGCACACCCACTGCTGACATTTTTGTGAAAACATTTGTACACATCTGCCAGTCTTGCCTCTGTTGTCAGTGGTAAACAAACACATGGATGGAAGCACAGGAGCTGTAACACAACGGTGTCTGTGGCACCTGCAAAGAGTTTGGGCAAAGATTTAAAAGCGCAGATGAAACATGGAGTCGTGTCCTTGGGCAGCGCTTCTGTTTAATGTTAGGTAGTTCTGACAGGTATGGGCATGCCTCCTGCGTTCTCATTTCCTTCTGAAGCCTACACTAGACAGGTAACTATAGGAGAAAGAAAAAAGAAAAAAAAACAACATTCAAAATGTGAAGCCAGCTGTAAGTTCTTCTTGAATACGTATTCCTGTGTTGGTTCCTATAGCCCAGAGCCCTGTTTTCTCCTACAGCGGTGGGATGCTTCGCTTGTCAGCTCACTCTTGGCACCGTCTGTGACACGCAAGAGCTCCCAATGAGCTCAGATTTTATCAAGAGCTTCGTCGGGCTCCCAGCCATTTGCCCTTTGCTGCAACAGTAAAGTTCAAAATGGAGAAGAGTTATGTTCTTCCTTATTACTACAGGCGACCAAAGGCCCCCTCTGAAATGCAAGTTATTTTGCTAGGCACTGCATATGAAAGGAAGCTTAGCTTGTGCCACTGATAAGAGATTTACAACTTAGATGAGTCAGAGAAGGGGAAAATGATGGGATTGTGTGATTTGCTTTAGAGTCGTTGAGCTGAGAGCCAGAGAGTTAAACCTGATTTGATCAAAGCAGAGCAGGAATTTGATTCCTGCCTCACAAGCCATAACACACTTTCTCCAACTGTGCCTATTTTAAGCTATGTTTCACATGGAAGAGTTTCATTTCATATTATCTAACATCTCACTTTCTGGTGGCTGTTGAAATTAGCTTATTGCAAGTGCAGATATTCCAGCTGCTTTTCAGATATCTTTGGAAAAGCAAACATGGGTGGACGCCATCAAGGGTTTATTATATTTCAAATACCTGTGGCCTAACTAAAAAAACTGTTAAAATTTGTGCAAGCTTACTCAGATTCTCTAGCAGAAATGCTGATGATGCAGCCTTTTATCATCTTACTGTAATACTTAACTGAAACTCCAGTATCTTTTTTGACACAATGGTAGCAAACTGAGTAAGGATGCTATTGTGTAACACAGCATTTCTCTGGGCCAAACAGGAAAATGCATTTGAGAACAAGATAATACCTTATGAAGAAAAAAAACCCCAAACCAAACAACGCCAGTATCTGCGAGAATGACCTGACTGTATCTTTTGGTTTTGGAAAAGAAGCCCACGTGAGAAAGAAAAAAAAGGAAAGGAGAAAAAAGAAAAGAGGAGGAGAAGGAAAAAAACATGAATCAGCCGCTTTGGTAGAATCCAGCACAAGGTCCCACCCTCCCCCAGCTCCAGTTACTCACATGGCCAGAAAGGCCTTGGAGAGGCACACCCAGGTTTTTCTCTTTCTAAGCCCTTCCTGCCTGCGTTATCTGGAGTTTAATTTACCATGCTGGGAAGAGAACCCTCTAAAATGAAAAGGACCTTTTTCCTGCCTTTTTTTCTTTGTGTTTTTAAATAGCCCTGCAGCCTGTGCTACGGTCACAGGATGCTTTTCTGTGTAACTGTATTCTTGGCAAACTAGAAAGCTTCTTCCCTCTTCTGCTGACTGCTAAATCCTGCCCTTCTATCAGTGAACTGAAAACAGGAACCCTCCAAAAATGTGGTCTCTGATGAGGAAAATGAACTGTCTGTAGTGTATATCCTGGATAGTGCTTTCAATGACAAAACATTCCTTTCCTGCACCATCCTCTCCCTTTTTATTCTCAGTACCTTGCAAACTTCTAAACCAGGAAACACTTTCATTTATAACTCTGCTATAGTATAGCCCCAGTGCAATCTGGAGTGGCAGGGGATGTTTCAAATAGCTTGGTTTCTTTTTCTTGCTCTTATTTCTTTTGAGCCACTTTCAATTAACACGGCTGTTTTGTTTAAAAGAATATTTGCAGCTTTAGCAACATCTTGGGATGCCAAGAACATTCTTATGTGCATCATTCATGATGCCACATCACAGCCCTGGAAATGGTTAGGCTGGAGCTAGAAGAGAAAGAGCAATCTCACTGCTGTGTTCATCGCTCCAAAATAAGACCTGTGTGTCTGCTGATCAGCCTGAGGAATGGAGAGGAAGGGGGACCAGCAGCACTGCAGGACAGGAGTTACAAGCTGCACAGGCAGAGAGCTGGGTTACTGGAGGAAGAGGGGTGAGCACACAAGCTGTGCTGGCTCGGTGCTGAGGTTGTTTCCTAACGGTAGGCTTTCAGTTTTACCAGCAGCATTCATCATTAGCAAAGGAAGTATTTTTTCCACTGATCCAGAAGAGTTTGGCACTGTGGAGTTATCAAAAAGGGGACCAGTTGGTAGGTGATTGATGCACTGTTTTGGAATTGAGCTTTATATATTTTCAATATTGGACAGGAAAAAAAAAAAAAAGTTTCAAAGCAGCTCGAGCTGCAAAACTGAATGTTGTGTTTGCTGTGCCACACAGCAATTTGATGCTTCCCTTCCAAGGACAGGCATGGATAGCACTTTGCAAGCAATTTTATCTGCACATGAAACTTCTCATTAGTGCTGCCATTTTACAATATCCACCATTCAGCAGCACTGGAGCCGTCTGTCCCCTGGTCTGGTTTTGTGCTGCAAGTATTTACACCAAATTAAAATTGCAAGAATAACAGAAGATCTGAAGTTTTGCCTTTCTTGCCTCCTTGCTAATGAATGACAAAATGAGAGACTTATCTGTACGTGTTATGCTGTTATCAGCTCGTGTTATTTCAGAACTTCCCTGTCTTCGCTGTTCCTCGCAGTTGCTTTCGGGTGAGTCATTTCCTGTGAGGGATGAACCAGCCATTTCCTGGCTGTTGAGTGCATTGGGCTTTTTTATTTCTTCCAGCCTGTGTCGGAGTGGATTCATGTCTGGTTTGGTGATGCCCCCTCTAACTTACCCCCAGAACCGCACACAAGATGCTAGAGGCACAGGTCGGTTTCTGTCCTGTTTGTGTGCCCACATCATTTCAGCTCTTTCCTCCAACCGCTGTTTCCAATTTCCTGAGCCACTGTTTATTCATATTTCCCAGTGTGATTCTGACTGTTGTGGACAGCTTGATTCAATGGTGTCACCGAGCTAAGAAGAACATCTGATCATTGTAGTTGTAGCCAGGCTGAAGTACCTCAGCTCTTTCATGCACCTTTTTACTGTTCTGTTGTTTTTTTTACTAAATTATTCTTCTAATTTCCCAAGATTTCATTTGAATATTGAATTTGAATATAGATTCATTAGCCTGTCGTGCATTTGTAATTTTGGGGGATAAAAACCCACACAATGAGGATTCTGCCTCTTGAGTCTGAATGTAGCACATGCTGTGGGGATGCTCACTGAATAATTCATACCCTTGATGATTTATTCATGCCCAGAAGCTGGATACCTGCACTGTGACTTTCCATTAGCTCAAAGAGAATGCAGGTTCCTATTCAATTGTACCATGCTTAAAAGTACGAGTAGCAGCCCTCGCATTAGCACACAAGGCATGGGATCTTGGGCAAATAGAGCAGGGGAGCATTAAAAACCTCTCCCTTATCTTTTTTTCCCAAAGTGTTTCAGCTCAGCAATAAATGATGAACTCCTGCCATTCCAGTGCTGTGTGTATCACACCGAGACAGGAACTGAAATACAGGTAGATGTCATTGTGAGTTCTTCAGCAGGGAAGGCTGGTGAATGAGCACTCACAGCCCTCCTCCAGTGGTACCCAAACAAAACGAGATGCTGTGGCCATGATGTACAACAGTCTGAGCGTGGAGGGTGGACAAACAGGCCGTGGCTGTGTGATTTGATGCAGCAGAGCTGATCCTCTTCTCCACGAGAAAATGCGGTCTTATTTCCCACTGTAATTGTTATGGATTCTGAAACAGTTGGTACAGATGCAGTGAGATTGATCCTCACCTCCTCAGGAAGCCCTGCAGGAAAGCTTGGGCACAAAGCAGCAGTTCAGACTGATCTCCTTCCAGTGCCATCAAAAATGCACCTTTAGTAAAACAGCGCAGATCTGAGGCTCCTGACCTGAGGGAGGATTCTGCAAGACGCTCAAATTCCATTTGTCTCGAAAGTAGGAAAGATGATCCCATATTTCAGCAAAGTCTCCAGGCCCACAGGCAACAATATCCCTAGCTGGCCGCTGTGAAATTTCCTAATTGTTCCCCCTGTAATCCTGACTTCTTTTGTGCTTGAATAGGCTCTACATCAGCATAATTAAAAATGTCAAACATGCTTGAGAAACTCTCCAAGTTGCTAAAAATGAATGTGAATTTCCTCTCCACAACCTCGCTTCATCTTTCCCTTACTCTGGCCTCAGCCTTACAAAGTGGTCTGTTTCCAGCCCTTCAGCATAGTTTGCATTCCACTGCCAAGAATGAACATTTATTTATACAAACAACCATCCTTACAAGCACATCTCCCTGTGCTATCCCAGGGCAGTGAAAGAAACTTCATTTCTGTCCTCTGCTGTGTTGCTGAAGTTCTATATTTCTTTTCTTTATTCAGAGCCTTTTTGTTTTTTTTTTTTTCTCAATAAAAGTTTGGTGCAGTTCAGTCACCTTCCATGCTACAAATCTGTTCAGAACGAGACCGGCATGCTCTTCTATTTCCTTACAATGATTTTATTTTATTGTGCTCTAATGATGGTGCCAGTTTCCTGATAAACCACCCAGGGGGTCTCGATGGCTCAGCAAGCAAGGTTTAAAGAGATCTCACTCGTGTGGGAACTCAGAGGGCTTTGTGTAACTCAGAACTGCAAGTCCAAGTGCCTGCTTGTCTCACTGCTGCTTGGGAACCTGGTTCTCCCAGCTCCATTATTGGGCTGCTGCATGACACTGATTCTTCCATCAGCACAGGTGACGCTGTAAAAGGGATCAGTGGTGAAAGAAACAGCAGCTACCAGGCGAGCAGCGTGGTAACAGACTCCTGTGGCAGGGGAGCCTGAAGCTCATGCATTATTTCTGAAGGCTCTCCATTGCTCACCTGCCAGGCTGAGGTATTGTTCGATGAAATGCTAGCTCATCACCTCTGTCCTCTGTCGTCAGGCTGTCTCCCATTGCATCTGCTGTATAAATGGATATAACACAGATGTTAGATGACTCCAGACGAGGGAATTTCAGACTCTGAGCGCAGTTCGTTTAAATGAAGAAAAAAAAAAAGGAGCCCTAAAAGAGATAGAGAGGCACACAGAGAGCATCTTGAACATCTCCATTAGATGTATACATCTGCAAACCGCTGCTCACTTACTGTAAGCATGCCAGATCTGTCTGTGCGAGAGCCAGCTCCCCTTCTCAGCTGATGTAATTGTTTGTAACTAGGAGTAATATTTAGATTGATCATATTTACAATTACCTCCACCAGGGAATAAGACAGAGTGGTTTTCCAGGGAAATCTCTCATTGGCATTTTGAGGTAAGGGAGAAACAAGTGACCCCCAAAGAACATGGAATAGCCCAAGGGGAGAAATGCAGAGACACGGCTCTGTTTTGGAACTGCCACAACCGTGCTTCCTCTGCCCCTTCCCTCACATTCCTTTTGAGGTCCCCAATGCAGTTTATAGGTGCTTCAGCAGCACAGCTGAATTAAAGCACTTTTTTCCACATCAGTTCAAGAACAAATATTTCCAAAGACATCTGAAAAAGTAATGGGGCTGACATCAGACTGCTGCATGCCTGCCATGAGGCCCGCATTGTCATACAGGCTAATAAAGACATCATTTTCCCAGGGCTTCAGCTCTATTAAGCACAGAGCTCCAAATGATTTCCTACTTGGATCAAAGATGTGTTTGTTTCAGTGCCACTTAAGTTTAAAAGGCAATACTGGGAATGAATGAAATCTCCCCAGTGGCAGCTGCTGAGGTTCAATGGGTTTGTCAGTGCCATAATTATGCAGCGGACGTCTTCTGTTTGCTGGCCCATATGTTCCTGGAGGATGTTATGTAATGGAAGCAGCACAGCAAAGCCTTGCTCCGGGGCTGAGGGGTTTTGCTTTTGTGCTAGGAGGACTTGCTTATGTTTCCAATGGCAAAAAAAAAAAAAAAAAAATGGGAAGAAATGTTCTGATCTCAAACCAGCGTGGGTCTTATTTGCACAAAGTAGATGGAAGTGTGCAAATAGAAGCAGTCACCTACATCCAGTGTCCTCAAACCAGGCTTTTAACAGGGAGACTGGCTACTTACTGTTATTATTTACATGCATACTAGTTACAGCTGCTCTCTGCAAGTCCATGCTCCACCTAGCTAATGTTAGGAGTGGTCACTGTGATCAGTGACAGTTTGCTATGATGATAAGAATAGATGTGGCTTCTTGTCCTGCTGCTCTGCCCCACAGCACTTCTTTGTCACCTTTAGGTCTGGGTGCTGATGAGAAATGTCTGCTCATTAAGCAGCTCTCTCCTTGTCGATTGTACACCACATTTTCTGTGTAACAGATGTGAGAGTGGACTGAGATCTCCAGGGTGTTAAAACAAGCATCAAAAGAACATCGAGACACGAACCTGCAAAACGTGAAGTCGGGGAGCATCAAGAGAGCTCAAGTTCTCTGTTGCCAAAGAAACAAAGGAACACGATATCCTCTAGGATGTTTCATATTTAATTGGGTGAGATGCTCAGACGTGGGGGCAGTGAATGCAGTGCAGTGACAGCACTGTACCAGCAGTGCCTCGTGTCAGCTGGTTTGCAGAACGTTACGCACAGCTACCTGTGCCTTCTCTAAACATCACCTCTCCATCTGTGTTCTCCTTAAAAGCACTGCATCAACACAAAAGAGACTCCTGACGACTGGGCCATTTGGAAAGGAAGGAACAGAGGCATATCTTGAGCACTGGAGATCTGTACTGACTTAATTCTGCCTTTCACACACTGCAAGCAGCTGAAGTCAGAAGAGGGACAGCTATAGGTGTTCTCTCGCATTAAGGACCAGGCTTACAAATAAGTATCTAACTTCACTTGTTGAGAAGATACTTAATCTCAGTGTGTTGCTTCTGCAACAATGTAAGACAGCTAGCAAGATTTGCCCTGCTGAGCTTTGCCTGAGCGCTGCGCTCAGCAGAGAAGCAAAAAGGCTGTAATGCAAACACAGGAGCAGGGCTGTGGCTGTAACCCAGTGCTCACAACCAGGCCTACGTCCCCAGAAGCACAGCACAGACAGCTGCTTGAGGAGCATATTTAGGCTGCAGGAAAGCAACAGCCTCGGTGATTTTCTCAGACATGTTAACTGATGCCTGAATCAGCTGAGAGCACACACTGGAAGATCCAGTAAGAGACAGCTGGCTTTATGGTTATGGGCTTGGAGAGATTTCCAAATTGTGACAATTACAGCACAGAACCCCAGACCTGAACTCACTCATTACCTCTTTTTTTTTCTTTCTTTCTTGAATTTAGAGAACAGACTTAATTATTTGTTCTTGCTCACACTTTGGAAAGAGCGTTATCACTGCTGTAGGACAAAGGTTGGCAAGCTCTTATGGATGCTATGCCAGAGTGTATTTCTCTTTTCCAAATTAGTGGTTAGGTGTGTCAGTGCTGGTTTTGCTATCTCTCCAGAGGCAAGATGCCATCCACCTGTGGTATTTTTCACCTGTGAGACTCAGCTCCTGCTGAACTCGGGTGGGAGACAGAAAATGGGAGCTGCTGCCTGTTAGGGTGCTTCTCCAGATGACGCTGATGCCAGCTTCTGCCTCAAGATGCTCACTCAGGAGTGACTGCAGACTCAGCTCTCGGGGCAGAGAACCTTCTATTTGTCTCTATTCCACGCAAAGGATCTTCAAGTTGCTTTAAGATCACTTTTCTAAATAACTAATATGTTCTTTCTCTCTCTTATTCCAGGCTACCCTGTCCTCTGAGTGCTGGTGAGGTCCTTGTCTTCCCTCCCTAGATTGCAGTGCTCCATGAGAAGCTTCCTGAAGCACCTCCAGAGACCCAGGAGGAGGTAAGGGACACAGTGACACTTCAAAGACAACAGCAGAAAATCCTGCCAGAGCAGAAGCTTCTGTGGTGGGAATTCTGCTTCCAGGAGCCACAGCAATTTAGTATCACATCCAAAGCAAACCTTCATAAACACATGAGGTGCAAAAATGGGAATTAGCTCTTTGCCTGTTGCTAGCAAAACTGACTTTGCACCTACCCCCATACTGAGTCATCACAGATCCAAAGTGCTTCCAAAAAGGTGAAATCCTCAAGTCTGGAAAAGAGTTAAGGTGTCAGTAGTTAAAATCATTCCCTATTGCTACATATATACATATGTATATATATAGGTTAGTATGTCTCATTGTGAACAATTAGGTCTAATTACAAGTCACGGTTTCACCACAAATATCATTTAATAACATTTTTTCTACCGCATTTCATGCAGAGTGTTTTATGAAGCATTTACCCCCTGCTTGTGGTTAGGCAGTGTGTGATGGAGAACAGATGAAAAAGCGTTTGGGTTAAGGTCAAATCAAATGCACAGGTCAGAGCTGGGAACTTTGGGTGATGCTCCTTCCAGCCAACAGCACTGCAGGTTTCTCTTTAGTTCAGTAGATGTTAGGAAATGTGCCTTTATAACTTGAGCTAAAAAGACTGTCCAGAAATAGATAAAACTGCAATGAACATCAACCACGGAACAGAAGAGAAGCAAGTTCCTTCTAGCAGATTGACAAATGGGATGTTCATATTTAATCATAAAAAAAATAACGGAGAGAACAGACGCTGAAAGCACTGAAGATACAGTAACAGCCTTATCGCTGATGCGAGGGCTGCGCACGGGGAGGTGCTCAGCTGAGCAGCACCACCAGTCAGCACTGCGCAGCACTGCGTTTTCAGCAGCAAGACAGCCGGCTTCTTTCGAGTCAGCACATCGAGTGCAGAGAATCGTAGAGTCATTTGAGGCGGGAAAGACCTTGGAGATCATCACCTCCAACCACCAGCCTGACCTCCCGCAGCCCAGCACCGCACCGGTCCCCGAGCGCCACTGCTGTCAGCGCCCTTCTCGCCTGCGGGGCAATCGAGCAGGCAGAGACGCGATGGTGGGCGGGGCCACTGCGGTGGGCGGGGCACGTTGATGGGAAGGACAGTGTTGATTGGCGCTGCCACTGCGGTGGGCGGGGCACGTTGATGGGAAGGACAGTGTTGATTGGCGCTGCCACTGCGGTGGGCGGGGAACGTCGATGGAAGGGACGGTGATGATTGGCGGGGACTTGGCGGTGGGCGGGGACTTGGCGGTGGGCGGGGCGCAAAGCTCATCCCGGCGGGCGAGCGCCCTCTGGCGGGGCCGCGCCGTGAATCCGCTCCCTGCAGAAGGGGCGGGGAGGAGCGCAGGTAATGGCTGTGGTGTGCGCAGGCTTCGTGAAATGGTGAGGGTTAGAATCGTCGTAGGAAATTACCATAGACGATGATGTTACCACATGACTAGTGAAGCTCGAGCTTCGTGAAAAATACCGCAAAGAGTGAAGCGAACAGCTACAAGAATGGAAAACTCTCGTACAAACACCTTCTTGCCAACAGACATCCTCTCCTGTTAATTAAGTGAAAGATTATTTTAACACAATCAGCTGCTGGGAAATAGAGCAGTTTCCCACAGTCTG
Source organism: Lagopus leucura (assembly GCF_019238085.1). Lineage (NCBI taxonomy): Eukaryota > Metazoa > Chordata > Aves > Galliformes > Phasianidae > Lagopus > Lagopus leucura. The sequence goes on along the minus strand of NW_024963102.1, from coordinate 51,267 downwards.
CTCCCTGCTGACACAATGGGGCACTCACCCCTAGTGCAGGTCTGGAAGAAAAAAAAAAAAAGAAAAAAAAGAAAAAAGGAAAAATAAATCAGCCTACATGTAGAATAGTTATGGAAAATAACAGCCCCTTCCCCCCTGATGGCACTCATCCTAAGTGTGAGGCTGCTCACAAATGGCAGCACTAACAGGATAAGCAACACAATTGTGATCGATGCTGTAGCATTTTCCACCCAAGTAACAGATTTGCCCTATTCCAAATTCAGCTTTTACTTTCTTTTTTTTTTTTTTTTTTTTTTTTTTTTTTTTTTTTTGCCTATTTATAGCAGTTCGTGTTTTAAAATTAATTTTTTCCTTTACTACATCTGTTTTTAGAGGCTGATTACTGCTTGTTGGAGCAGGCGAGCCATTGCCAGCTGGCTGCAGGCTTTTATTGGCTCTGTTTGAAGAAGACTTGATTTAGAGCTCACAGTTCTGTTACAAGGACGGCAGCCATGTAATGCAGACCCTCAAGAAAAGACATAATTAGGACTTGGATGAAAAAATGTGTCCAGTTCTTTGGACCAAAAAGCTCTTGTTTAAGGAATGTGGTTTACTGTATGCTAACATTTAACATTTAACTCTGAGGGCTGGTTCGTGCAATCAGATCTGGCCCTCTCTCACACAGCTGGATGTTGCTTTCTCTCAAAATACAGACATGCCACCCTGTAGCAAGTACTAAGTATCTCGGGAACTGCATTTCTGCAAGCAGGGAAGGAGAGGTGGAGCAGAACAGAGCAGAAGCGCTGAGAAGGCTGTGGCACATTGTGGGGAGGAAAGGAACAAACGTGGCAGAGAACAGGAAGAACGATGTGCTGGGAAATGATTAATCCACCCCAAAGGCCCTCGCTAAGAAGTTGTGGGACAAGTTCAATGGTTTTTGGCAGCCACGAGCAATTTCTCCTCCACTCTCGGCCCCCTCCTTGCTCCTTTCAAGCCGACGTGCTCAAGCACAACTTCCTCTCGCTGCTGCCCCAGACGCCCTGTCCCTCCAGCAGCGTCCCTCACCCCTTCTCTGCAGCTCTCTGGCAGCCCATCCCCTCCTCTATGCATGTTTTACAGCTGTCCTGTGTCCCTCCACCTCCAATAAGTGTTACTCAAGCAAGCAGGAACAAACAACCCATGCTGGGGGAGGGGGTGGGAGCCAAGTTTAAGAACTGCTGCTCTGTATCCTGTTTTTCAACCGGGATTGTTCCAGTTTCCTGCACTGTCTTATCTAGAGCTGAAAAGCCAAAGCTCTCATATTTACTTGCTTTGTGCATGCCTCAGCTTTCTAATCTGTGAAACAGACCTTATGAGACATAAGAGAAACACATCCAGGACTATTACAGGGTGGAGGGACAGGAACAGCGTGGTTAAAGGGCTTCCAGTGTCTGCACAATTAGGCTCTTTATTTAGTTCTCCTGCTTGCATAAGCCTGCGTACATCACAGAGAGTTTCAGACAACCACCCCCATACTGTAGTGCTGCATGGAGTTCATGGAAATGTAAAAGGGTAAAGCATGGATATTTATGTCAGGTGATTCTGGGTAGCAACCTTACTAAAGAACTGTTCTCAGAAAGGACCGAATCTTTTCCCCACCACACAAACTAGGCAAAGGAAAGTCTTAAATAGGAAGAAGCATTTCAATGCTTGTAGTCAGCTGTAAGGGCTCCACTGAAATGCTGCAGGCTTCTTTAAAATACCTGACCACGTTTTTGTTGTTTAATCCATAGAGAAAATAAGCATGTATTGCCTTAACATCCTGAAAGCTTACCGGTGCGGGGCCACGAGAGAGCAAAACAACTTTTTGTTCCCCTTCTTTCTCCTGGTAAGCATGAATTCACGTAACTGTAGGTTCCATTAATGCAGTGATTTCCCTATGGGTTAAAAGCAAACAAACATTCCCTGCACAGCTCTGGAATTTCCTGCTTTTCTGCACGAAGGTGTGGGTTCCACATACAAACCCCAAGCTCTGAGCCCCTTCCCCACACAGAGCCTGTTGTTGTTGGAAGCAGGTAGTGCTGTAAACACATTTTTTCCCCTTTCTTTAATTCCCCCCTTTTTGCTCAGTTCTAACAGTAAATTCAGTCTTCCTCCACTTTACAGTTTCTTTGGAGGTGCTCTCAACCAATGTAAATAAGAAAGCAGGACTGGGCTGAAGAAGTACCCTCGTATGATTACCAGAGTTTTTATTTGGACCTAAATCTGAAGAGAAAAAAAGGCTTTTTCAGTGAGATCAGGAAAAGGAAGACGTGTGCTTGGAGATAAGGAGAGATAAAAGCATTCCAATTAAGGGCTCCCATGATAGAAATCAAGATGATCGTCTGCCAACTCAGTAACTTCATGGCCTTATGACCACGCACAGCTTCCATTTCTGTTACCTTTTCCCACACTGGGTAAGGGCCAAAGTGATGCATGGAAATTCTTTGTTTGCCCAAGCTGTCCTGCCCCCTGGGGACAAGTTACACACTCTGAGCTGCAAGATAAAGCTCTAACTTCAGGAAGAGCAAAACAGTTCTCCCAGAGCTTAGTTCAGCTTTTAATGGGCAGACGGAGGCTGAGGAGCACTGCAGGGAGCTGCCCAGTCCACTACTTTAAAGCAAGCAGATTTCTGTTAGAAAATTCCTTAAAAATCCTGGCTTTGCACGTTTCACAGGCTTGCATCTGCAAACAGCACTGATAATTTTAGCCCAGAATGCTTTGCTATCAATAGGAAGCCTTAAAAAGGAACGCATGGATTGATGCTCGTGTAAGAGCAGAAGGGCTTTGCAGAGCTTTGCTGACATGCACCGATTTCACTCCAAGCTGCAGTGGTTCTGATGCTGTTCATTCCTTACTGGGATGTAAAGCTGACCTGACAAGAAAGATTCGAGCTGTGCTGTTCTTGCTGAAAGGGACATTCAGTGCCACCATCCATCACCTGAGCTTAGAGAGAACTTTTCAGCTTGTGCTTTGCCTAATTAGGATAAAGAAAACCTGTTAATTGTTCCGCAGGTGTTTGTTAGTGCCTGGTTCAAGAGGACTCCCTCATGCTGAGCAGTTCAGAAGTCCACACCCCTTTGATGGCCGTTTGTTTTCCTTCCTCTTAGAACAATTACGCTTTTGTCTGAACGTTTTGCATGCTTACTCACTCGGGCTCAGCACTCAGCAAAGCACGTTTTGCTTTGGCATCAGCAGACTGAAGCATTCATTTAAAATTCAGCGTTCCTAAGTGCTGTGCCAGCTTGAGCCGTGGAGCCGGGCTGCTGTGCGGCCCCAGAGCGTGCTGCTTTCTGGAAGTTCTGAATCGACAGAGCAAGGTTTGTGTAAACACACTTGCAGGAGCTCTTCAGCACAGGAATGTGGCCAAGCAGTGGTTTCCCAATCCCTGCGTTCTGTTTGTCACGACACGAGGGCTGCCCCCACCACGTGGCTCCTGTGTTCCCCAGCCCCACTCCTTCCTCCTGGGTGCTGGGCCTCATCCTGGCCTGCCCTGGTTGGGGGAGCACAGCATGGAGTGGGCTGGGTGCTGAGGGCACACAGTTGGATACCTGCAGTACAACTGCGCACCTACAGTCTTTCTCTCAGTTTAACTAACCTGAAGTAAATCCCTGCAGACAAACAGCATGTTCACAGCTTACAGAGCGGCCCTGCATCTGTCAGCTGAGATGGTTTTCTTCCATCTTCTGCAGCTGGCTTGGAAGAGCAGCACACAGAGCTGGCAACCAGCCCTGCAGGCTCAAGCTCACAGCCTGCAGGGCCAGAGCTGCTCCCACAGCCAGTTCAGACAGGATTCCAGTGCACAGTGCTTTCAGTCGAGCATCTTTTGCTGCCCCTTGATGTAAAACTTGTAATTAATAACAGATTAAAACTAAGCCTGGAGTAAAGGCTGCCATTACAAACGGTGAATTCATGCAGTCTCAGTCACACAGGGCATCATGAGGCTTCTTGGCTCTGTTGCAATATCTGGATTGACAGTAAGGTGTGTAACCAGTGATGCAGGAATTACAGCATCCTTCCAGACTATGACACAGAAACGTTTCTGCATGTCAGTTTGGAGAACTTCAGATTAATAGCCACAAAGTGCCAGGGCTGGAAGGAACATCTCCCTTTTGAAATTCCGTTGCCAATACTTCTATTTTGTTCCAGTTTTTTTGGTAGGCTCTATAGGCAAATCTTCCAAATATTTACATAAGCCAAGCATTCTATGTAAAGTTCTTTTGGACTAAATGTGATTGCTTACCTCTGTGAAGATACATGTCCTATGGAAGCATCTATTTTGGGCTGAACGTTGGAAAAAAGTAGCAGCATCTGCCAGCCAGACATTTTATATATGTATGTGCAAATATATTTTCTCTCTCTAAATATACACACACATATGATGGTTATTTAAGGTCCTGAGAGAAAAAGAAAGGATATTCTACTGAATTCCACACGAAAGAACACCCAGTGAGATAAAAACAGCAGCATGGTGAGTACATCTTACAGCATAAATTCGACCCAAACCAATTGATTCTAGCAGAATCAGTTACAGCATCAAAATTGCAGAATTTTAGACACGTGGCCCATTTTTCAGCTTCTGGGAAGCATCCTCCCAACAGCACAACTGTGAGCCCTGTTGGCTGCAGGGAGGAGGAAGGCAGAGGAGCTGATTGCTGATGCTTCCTCTTGTTGTCTTCCATCAGTGAGTACAGAATTGGTGATAGGTGCCAGCTTGCTCAGGGCACAACTCAGATCCTCTTCAGTCAGGTGCCTCCCCCTCAGCTGAGCTGCAGTACCTGCTTGGGTGACTCAGCAAGTGTGTTCACCTTAACTGTGCTGAAAATTAAGGACACATGTGAACAGCTGCTGTGGCTCAGCTGCAGTGTGACAAATTCCTAAGCACAACTACTTGATCAAGGCACAAGCTCACAACTATGCATAAATTGCATTTGTATCCATTATAAACTCACCATTCCAGAACCACACCCACATTACCCTGCAGGTCTTCAAAGAGGAGAATCTTTTAAATGATGATGATTGGTTTTAAAGAAAGAACCTACTGTTTTAGAAAGGATCAAGAGAAGGATCACTGATGTGGAGTTGTTATTCTGTAGGATGGGGCTGAAAGCAGCCCCCAGGACTACCACTTTATGCACGTCCCCTTTCACTTAATTACTTCCAACGTGTTTTTGCAGTTTGAGAGCATGGCTGATGAAGCCTGCAGCAATGCCAGCTCGCTTTGCAAGGATCTCTCCAACCTTGTGACCTGGGCACACACACATGGGACCATATGTGTTCATGTCCCAGCCCTGGAAACCATGCAGAATGTGGGTCAGCCTCGCCAGGAGAATTCTGTTCTGTGGATTTGTGGAGCTGGACATGCCTATCACTGGACGTGTGAAGATTTACACTTTGGAAGCAAGGAAAGGAATGAGGCTGCAGAAAAGAGAAGGAGGCAAACATCCTTTGGGGCTCCATCACGAGGTGCTGCTGTAGGTGAAAGCAGGATCAGGATGGCCTCGTCTTTTGAAAGGCCTCCAAGAGACAGAGCTGCCACGGGATCACGTGGCCCTCAGCAAAAAGATTCTGTCTGCAAAATACGTAACGAACCAGCAGCCAGACCAAACCAAAGAAACTGCAAATCCATGCAACCAGGCTCTGCAGCAGAGCAGCATTTGTCAACAGCCACAGGCGAAATCAGAACGGACCCCCACGAGGTGAAGCTGGAATACAATGAAGATCTACACATCATCTCTGATGATGAGCAGTACGCATTGAGTGCAGAAAACCAAGAAGAGAGAATCGACCAGAATGTTCTTTCATGGTCACCACCTGAAGATGTAACTGCTGAGGTGGGTTTGCAGATGTATTGTGATCTGAAGACAGAAATTAACAAGCAGGCAGTCACCTCTACGTCTGGCTTCACCCCCATGGCAACGCCTCCCCCACCTCTTTGCTGTATTCTAAAATCTCCTGGGAGGGATCGAAAGATCCTGGAAAGGAGCTTCTTGAGTCTGGGTCCCCTCAATCCCACAGTGTCTGCAAGCGAAAATTCAAGAGCGAGGGATTCTGCTGGGTCAGCAGCACCAAAAGAAGATTTAGAATTGATTCCTATCTCCAACACTGAAGGAAAAGCCCAGCCGGAGCCACCTGCCCCTGTGATGTTCTTTGAGCTTGAAGCCACAGTTGATGTCCAGCAGCAAATCCACCTGAGCTCTACTGAATGCAGCATCTCAGGAACCTTGGACTTGAATGACAATGCCACCGAGGGCTCTGCAGAGGACAGCAGGCTGTCAGGCTCTGAGCAGGCCCCTCATCCTTCAGCCTCACAGAGCCCACAAGGCAGGAATGCCAACCAACCTCCTGAATCTTCCAAAACCAGTAAGATGCCCTGGAGCTTTAATCACGGGAGGGTTTGTGGGCACCTTTCACTTTCCCATGTAATTACAGGAGGGTGACTTCCTTTAGCTGGCAAAATGGGTATTGTAGCATCTAAATAAATGTGTCCTATTTAGGTCATGCCATTTCTACCAAAAGGGACTAAAAATATTCCTACACAGATAATGCCTTTTACTGGGATACCCAGATGTTGCCTTGGCTGTAGCTTTAACCCACTTTGAATATCTTGGTCTTTCATTTGGTATCACCATGCAGCATGTTGGCTGTACTTAAGACAGAATCCCTGTGAGAAACTGGAACCAGAGATGTGAACTCTGGTCTCACAGAAGGAAAAAAAAGAATGAGGAAGTAACTTTTAAAGCAACAAAACAGAAATTTTGGCTGAAACTGGTTTAGCATAGATGTGTGCTACACCGGAGCCTTGCTACCACATACCAGCTCCACATCATTTGATTGAGTGATTAAACACCTCAAATAAAATGCAAATGCCCAGGTTTTTAAGGGCATTACAGTGAGCCACATCATTTGCATTGATAACTGTTTGCATGCCTGCAGGTGCTGTTCCATGTCAATCCATGTAAGCTGCTGGCTAGTCAGTTTCATGGCTTGGTTTTCTAGCAGCCAGGTGTAAGCACTGAGGCATCCATCTCTTCCCATGGACTGCTCACTAACAAAACAGAACAGGCAAAACACTGAGACAGCAGCACAGCAGAATCCACCTCCATCCAGTCACAGCATTTTATGATTGCTAAGCACATACAAAATAGCTCAGTGCCAGAAGAAGAACTTCTAGATGTTGGCTTAGAACCCTTTTTAATCTATCCTTTCTTCAGCCCTGGAAAAATCACAGGTGGGCAGATGGGGCTCTACAGCAACCCAAAGAACTAATGTCTCATGCCATGTGGAACTTGTAGATGTGGTACTGCACAGCAACTTAGAAAGACCCCAGCTGGCTTCCCTTCCTTTAAACATATTATTCATCTTCTCTTCTTCCTTACTATTCACCCCTAACTTTGGGTTCACGCTTTTATTTTACAGTGAGAGCTTTCCTGCCCTGAAGAGATTTCAGGGCAGAGGAAAGCTTTGAAATATGTCTTAAATAATGAGGTCCAACATTTTGTATGTATGAACTGCAGGGCGCTCGGTCCTGAGGCAGATGACAGGATCCACATCCAGGCTGCCTCCCATTCATCTGAACAGAGCAGACTTTGGCCCCTGGGGTCACCACGAAATACAAGTCAGAGTAGTTGCAAATTGCTGAAAGCGCACCAGGGCCATTTTGGCTTGTTTGAACTTTGTGGCTAATGCTGCAGCAGCAGGAGTGGAGCTGCTGGTTATGAGCATGGTTATGAGCACGGTTATGACCTCAAAGTCAGCCAGGGCAAAATTCAGTCCCTTACCGACAGAAAGACAAGCCAGCAATGACAATTACAGCTCCCAATAATTCTCTCCTAATTAAAACATGATTCAAAAAGAAAATACCTTGCAGTTATCTGGATGGCAGCATGCAGATTCACCATTTAAGTGAGGAAGAGAAGACAGGCTGTCCTTCCACGTCCAGACAAGTGCTACAGAGCGGTGTGGGCAAGTCAGAACCAAAGCTTTAACGGAGAGGCTTTGTGACTGCCTGATTTTTAAAGGGAAGGGGAACATTATTCTGCATCTCTTTCTGTTTCACTGATCTCCTCGCTAGCTGTCACTGATCACAAAGCTCCTTCTTATCTTATAGATGTGCTGAGCAAGAGAAACCGCAGTGCTGCCGGCATCAAAGTTTTCCGAGAGTGGCTGGATGCGCGCTGCCCTTCTGAGACACGTGAGATCCATAAGCTGCCACCCAAAGACCTTGATCATTACCTGGCCTTGTTCTACACGTCTGCAAAGAAACACAACGGCATGGATTTCTCCCCTGGGTCTTTGCGGTTCTTTCAGAGCAGCATTGACAAGTACCTGATGGAGCACGGTTATGAGTACAGCGTGGTGAAAGGACCCGAATTCAGGGCATCTCAGGAAGCCTTGAAACAGAAGCATCAGCTTCTGTCTCAAAGAGAGAGGGAGGAAAAGTGGGCTCTTTTGGAGAACCTGACAGATGAGCACGTGGATAACCTCTGTAAGAAGGGGCTGTTAAGTCAGACCGACCCACAGGGCTTTCTGCACCTGATGTTTGTAAATATCATTAGGGGGTTTGGGGCGAGCACACACAACCAGGGCCACAATCTGTACTGGGGGCAGCTGGTGCTCAGAAGGAACGTGGCAGGGCTGGAGTACCTGGAGTGGAAGCACGACCTCAATGCAGAGGAAGCCGCAGGGCGATCGGCTCCAGTTCTCTTTGCCAGACCCAACAACCCCAAAAGCTGCCCAGTCCAAGCTTATAAGAAGTATGCAGAGAGGAGGCCGGGGGACATGCTGCACGATTACGACCCGCTGTATCTCTCCCCCAGACACATGTGCTCCATGTGGGACCAAGTGTGGTACAGCAGGAAATCGCTGACCAAGGCCAAAATGGAGAAGATGCTGAAAGTCATTCTCCAGCAAGTCAAAGCGTCTGAAAAGCAGCTCAGGAAATAAAGGCGTCCACTTAATTTCTGCTGGAAAGGAGCGTGTTCTGAAGTTGGGTTTGAGAAGTTTCAATAGCAATGTTTAGCAAAGGTTGACCGTCCATCCCTTAGAACACAAGGCCTACAGGTTTGCACTGCTTTCCTTCTCAGGTGAAGTGAAAATCTGTTGTTCTATAAACAGCACTGATAATTCAGTTAGTTAGAAAAGAGGTGTGAAGTTTTCGCAGTTTGCACAAAGTCAGTGTTCTGCAGAGTTATTAGTGATGTGATAGAAAGCTGCCATTAACTGAGATAGGGCTCGTTAGCTGACACAATCGACTTCCTCAGCTGTTCAATTGCCATTCATTCAATGTATTCTCTCCCAGTCCAGGCAAGTTGTTGGATTGAATTGTTGATGCACTCCGAATAAAACAGTTTTGCTTGACATTGTTTGCCTGTTCTAAAACAGCAGAACAAAACAAGAAGATGCCGACACATCAGCCTTTCGTTTCCCCTGTGCTGATCTGTTCAGTCCACACCCCAAAGCTGGCTCATGGGAGGCTGACAAACCAGGTGGCACCACCCCTCAGCAGAGCCCTCTCACAATCACACCGCTGTCTCTTGCTTCCCTGGGCCGCCGTGAGGAAGAAAAAACCCCAAACCACACAAAAAGCCAACAAGCTGGTGGGGCTGGGGGTCCCTTCCCACCCCCCGTGCTGTGGTTATGGGATTGCCAGGCTCAGAGAGCAGGAATGTGGGTGCTGAGCAGCCATTCCAAAGGAAGTGACTGCTGAAGGCTTCTGCAAAACTGCTTTCTTTTCCCTTTTTTATAGAGGGGATTTCAACCCACCCCCCTCCACTGTCGGTTCTGAGACCGAAAGGGGAAGCAGCAGAAGGGAACCGTGCTGCACCCGTGAGCAAAGTGCAGCAGTGCTTTTCTGCAAGCAGAAGGGGAGTCCTGCAAAGCTGCTGCCCTGGGGAGCAGCACGGCATCAACGCAGGCCCCCAGCACTGCTGCAGGTCTGCCAGCTGCCAGACACACAGACTGCACCAAGTGAGAGTGACAGCTTTAATAAATTAGCAATATAAACAGCATTAATGTGTCATCTATGGCTGTGCCTCAGCAGATCAACGACTCAATCAGAAGCCTCGATTTCTCCTCGGTGTTGCACGTCAGCCCCGGGGCTTTCCTGGGTGTTGCCTGAAAGCCTAAAACCACTCCAAAACAAAACATTTATTTTTATAAGCCAGAAACACAGCTTGCAATGAGAAGGACCTTCAATCACCGTATGATTTCTCTCCATCCAGCCGCCTCCTTGCAGAAGTAATTAAAACAAAATGATCAGCCTTTAAACAAAATGATCAGCGTCCCCGCCTTTAAATAAAAACAAACTATTGCTTCACCTCGAAGGGAAAAAGGTGAAAGCAATTCGGATGTCGAACGGATCGGATCAGCCGCTGGGATCTGCGCAGACCCCCCCCCCCTCCCCCCCGTTCAGTCGCTGTCGGTGCTCAGCTGCCCGCTCTCCCAGCGCTGCCCCATAGCGCTCTGATGCCGCACCACCCGCGTGCTCTCCACCACCTGCGGAAACAGAACACTTTTATTAAATAAAGAAGCCCTTGATTATTATTATTATTAATTAGTTATTTGAACAGCCGCCCCGCTCGCAACCAACGCTCCCAGCCCCGCGCTCCGCTGCCCCCCCCCGGCGGCTGCGGGACGAGCAGGGCCGGACTCAGCCCTCAGCCCCGCACCGCATCATGCAGCACAGCCCCCCCCGAAGCCCCAGCACAGACAGAGCCGCACCTCCGTGTTGATTCTGTCAATGGGTTCGATGCCCGCGTACTGAGAAAAGAGAGAAACAAAAGTTCAGCGCATCCTAGGAAAAGAGGGAAGCGCCTTTCACACCACCGGGGTGCTCCCACCCCCACGTCTCACCTTGCCCTCCTCCTTCGTTCTCCTCCTCCTCTCTTCCGACGGGCTGCACCGCAACGAATCGGGGCCGGAGCTCTCGGAGCAGCTCAGCCTCAGCGGGGTGAAGGACGAGACCAGGCCCAGAACGCCCGGCTGCTGCGGGGCCAGGACCGGCGAGCTGGACACCGAGTAAGTGCCGCTGGTACCCGAGGCGGCTGCGGACAGAGAGAAAGAAAGAGACGCTGCGTGCGGAGCTCCGCGTCTTCCCTCCCTGCCCCTACAGCTGACGGCTCGCTGCCCGCAGCCCCGCACTCCGACGTGCCGTCCTGGCGCTGCGGGACGCGGCACGGTGCGCTCCGGTCCCCAAACGGACACCGTCGGACTCGATGAACGCGGTCAGCCCTGCTCTTACCCGAGCTGTGCCTCGAACGGGAGCTCTCCCTGGACGTGCCGTCCCCGCCGTCCATCAACCGCCTCCTCCGCTGCTCCTGCAGCTCCTCCTCTCGCTGCAGATCGCGGCGGATCTCCTTGTCGATCAACGCCGAGCGCTGCGGTCTCCACGTGCGCAGGGTGTACTGCTCATCCCGGCCGTGCTCACCGTCGGGGCTCCGCTCCCTTCTCGCTGCGCTCCGCGTGCCCATAGAGTCGGAGACGGAGATGCTGGGCTGCCAGAAGCTGAGGGCGAAATGCTCTTTGCGCAGGACGGGGCTCGGGGTGGAGCCGGACAGCTTTCCTCCCGCGGAATCCTCCCTCGCCCTCGTGCCGGCGGAAGAGCGCTCGTACAGCCAGAGCTCATCCCGGCCCCGTTGGTGCGGAGGGGTCGCATCGGGGCTGGAGAAGGCCTTCCCGGTGCGGGTGCCGTCGCTAAAGCCGTCTCCAGGGCTCCGAGGCCGCTCGGTCACCCGGCGGCTGGAGGACGGCAGCTGCTCCTCCTGCTCGAAAACCCTCCGGAGCTCGCCCAGCTCCTGCGACGTGCCGCGGTCGTAGAGCCCCGGCAGCCTGCCCTGCCTCCGCAGGTCTTCCTCACGTTTTGTTTCCTTTTCTATTTCCTTCTGGACGTTAAAGGATGCGCGGCCTTTGTCCTTCCCTTTCCTTCCCTGAGCTGGGGCCGCGTTCAGGGACAGCAGTGGTTTGGTCTGGATCTCCACCAGCTCGCTGCTGGACGTCAGCCTCTGCATGCCCCGCTCCTTCCATAGGCTCTCCTCCCTCTCCATTGCCCGCCGGATCTCCCTCTCGATGGGCGTCTCACCGCTGCCCTCCTCTGAGCCCCTAGCATCCTTCACATCCCCGAGGCCATTTGGGACATCGCTGCCATTGCTGCTGTATCCAGCACTGTACATCTCCCCCAGCCCCGAGTCCAGGTCATCCCTGGACGATGCTCTGGCCAGGCCAAGTGTTTTCCCCGTGGGATGTGACACGTTGGTGTTGCCCTTCCCATGGGCATAGCCATCCTCCTTCCCCGAGGCCTGGTGCTGCACGCTGTACACCGTGTAGATGCTCTGGTCCATCCTGCCTTGTGTGGGCTCTGTGGTGTCACCACGGCCCCTCTCAGCCCTCGTGGTGGTGTCAGGGCTGTGCCACTCCTGCCTGGAGGTTCTGATTGTCACCTCCGGCCTTGGGGACGTGACATACCCTGGGCTGAACAAAGCACCAGGGCTGCTCTTCTCCAGCATGAGGAACTGCTGCCGCGCAGCCGAGAAGTTGATCTGCTCCCTGTCGATGCTCTCCGGGTCCACGGTTGTCACAGCCCGACCTGGGGAGGGCTTATCAAAATGGATGGCAAAGGCACCGGGGACGCCGTGGCTTTGCCCACCTGCGGTGACGGAGCTCAGCTCATCCGCAGAGCTCCACTTCTCAGCCATAGTGGAGCTCTTCCGCACCACTTGGCCCCGGATCACCTCCCTCCTCTTGTCCTCCAGCTCCTTTGCTTTTTCGGGGGAGATGTTTGGGGGTTGCAGCCTATATGGGTCTGGCTCATCATCCTCGTACAGCTTGGAGGGCTTCCTCTCGCCCCTGTAAGCCCTCAGGTCATACAGGTTCCCTGACCGCACCACCTCCAGCTGGGATTCCCTGTCTGGGGATGGGTTCCACACATCCTTCCCAGTCTCCAGGAAATACGAAGGTGACTTCAGCCTGCTTTTCTGCTCGTAGCCGTTCTCCTTCTGGCTGCTGTAGTCAAATATATCATCGTCTCCATCCATGGATGCATCGTTGTGGTCGCGTGTGTGCGGGAACTGGAAGACCATGTGCCGGGTGACCCTGTCCATCGTGCGGCCGCTGTCAGCATCCAATGCTTTGCTGAGCTCTTCCTGGGGCTGCTTGGGCTCTGCGCTCACCTGGGGGTGTCCGGAGTGCAAAGTGAGATCCTGCTGGCCCTGTGGGTGGAAGTAACATCAGGTGGGGCTCAGGGAGCAGCACAGCTCCTGACCCAGAACATCCTCACCCGCAGCGTCACTCCTATGAGCAACGCCCGAAGGCCGACGCCGTCCCATGAAACAACGATGTTGTAAAACTCTTTTGCTCCTTTGACCTACAAATGGCAGTTTTTGGGCAGTGGTCGTTTGCAAAGGGAGCTGCCAACACCCACACCCTGCCCTCAACCATGGGCTGCCATGGGTACCGTTGGGTACGTGGTCTCACAGCTGGGATGGGTGCTGACAACACCGTGCTGGGAATTTTTTGTCCGTTTATAGAAAGGAAACTCCAAATAACTGCAGTCATTGAAACAGTAAAGATAACAAAAATGGTTTCGGGGCTCATAAAAGTAGGAGACTTTAACCCATGTGTCACACAAAGGAGTAAACATCTACCCTGACCTTGGCACTGGTCTTGCTGCCACTGACTGCTCCGAGACCGGATGAGAAAGCAGCTGCCAGGGCAGGGCAGGGTGGCACAGATGGGTCCCAGCCCTGCAGCATGCAATGCAGCACACAATGCAGCATGCCATGCAGTATGCAGTGCCTGCCCAGCCCTGTGCTGGGGGACACAGAAACCCAGCAGGAGCTGGGTGAGCAGCACCTCGTGCCCTCTGCTCGCTGCATGCCTTTGCAGTGCAGTGCTGCAAGGTGCTGCATTCCACCGCCCTGCCCTGCTGGGGTATTTCTGCCCCTTTCAGGATGGGCACAACCTGGGGATGGGCAGCACTGATGCCAATAGGAGCAGTTGGGGCATCAGAGGTGCAGCGCAAACCCGGCTCTGTTGGGAAGGGTCTCTCCTGGCTGCTCTGTGCCTCAGCTAAATTCCTGTAACCTCGTTAATTCCCTGCCTGTAATTCGTTATTGCTGTTTTACAGCCCGTGGTGAACCAGGTAATGAAAACTCATTTCCTGCCCACAACTTATCACGTCAGGAAGGGGCGAAAGTCCTCACTGGGTAACACAGTAACGCCCAGCTGGCCTGACCCTGGCATGCATCATACCAAAACATCCACGCATCCCATGCATATGGACACTCCTGCTCCCAGCCCTGCTGCTGTGCTGAGACACACTGGGGTGCAAACTGGGGTGCCGCAGTCAGCCCTGCACCTGCACCACACGTAGGGTTGGGGTGCACACACACCTCCTGTGCCCACCCCTGCCCTCAGCCCTCCCTCCTGCCCCGCCGCGCTGCACTTACAGTCCTGGAGCCATTGGTGTGGGGGTCCCATGCCCTGGGCTGGCTGTGGAGGGTGCCCAGCTGGGCTGTGTGCTCTGGGGAGTGGCTCAGTGGTGCGGGTGCTGCGTGGCCCTGATAAGCTCAGCCAGCCCCGGTGGAGGAATTCCAAGAATTCAGCTGGGCTCATCGCTGGCCCCTGTTCAGTCTCCTGTTCCCAACCCCCCACGCCACCCACAGCCCTGTGCCAAAGCTCCCACGCCTGCAGAGCCGCTTGGATCACAGCACTGACCGCTGATGCACCAATGCAGCAGTGTGCATTCATTCACCGGCCACGCGCTGCTGCACCAATGCAGGGCTGATGCTCCTGCACCCCTTCCTCCAGGCACCATCTGCCTTCCTGCAGCTACAAAAGCCCCAACAAGAGGTGGAGTTACAGCTCCTCCGCTCCAGCCATGCGCCCTGGCTCTGTGGTTGGCTCAGGTGAATCTTGAGCTGCTGCCCTGAGGCAGGGTGGTGGCATGGGGACGCGGCTGCTGTGCCACCAACATCTTGATGCTCTGAGCCACGCAGGGCTGGAACTGCAGCAGCTTGGCCCCCTGAGCAGCCCACAGGCTGAGCAAACACACAGGCAGCTCTCACTCTCCTGTTTACACCCTGGGGCCTCTCCTAGCTCGGTGCTCACCATGCCAGCTGCCTGATAACCCCATGTTTGCACAGGTGGGGCTGGGCAGGCACTGGCATTGGCATGGCAGCCTCGAATGCCAGCCTCGGTGCTCCTGGTCCTATCATCAGCCCCCCCCCATCCCTCTTCTTTCCTGGGAACCACATCCCCTGCCAGCAGGGAGCCGCCCTGTGTGAATACAGGAACACGGGGCCTTCGCATCCAAAGGCTGAGGATGGGATTGCAGTGCAGTGGCTGTGGTGATCTCAGTGCCCTGGGGCCCAGCAGGGCAGCACTGTCACCATCAGCTCTGTCCTGAGCCCAGCTCCCAGCACCAGCACCCAGCCTTGCGCCAGGCATCATGGCTGACCCTGGGTAGTGCCCACTCCATGCTCTGCCCTTCTCTTTGGGGCAGGACATCCCCATCCTGACTGCCCCAGCCTTATTCTCACCGAACAGATCCCACCCATCCCACACAGCCCATCCCTCCCTGCCTGCTGCCTTGGGCCCAAGAGGAGCAGCAGTGCCATACCCTACTGGTCCTGGCTGTGGAGCACTCGGAAATCCCATTTACCCCATCCAGCCCCATACCACCCCACAGCTCCCATGGGAGCAGCCCAGCACCCCCTTACCACACAGACGGTGTCGGTGGCACGGCGACCTGCAGCTCTGTGTTTCCGGGAGGGAAAGCAATGCCTGTTTTACTGTGGGGCTGAGACAAAGTCCACGCCAGCGGCCGCGGAGCACCACACCCTGCAGTGGGCACAGCCGTGTGTGCACAGCCCTGGGGCAGCTCTGCCAGCGGGTTCAGCTGGGCACGGGTTCCAAATATGCCCTGGGATCCCAGGCATGATCTGATGCCAGTGCTGCCCCCTGGGTGGAGTGAGGTCCGTGGGACCCCCACCAGTGCAGAGATGGGCGGAGAGGTGTAGCCACACATTGGTGATCCCCTGAGGTCCGTACCCCAGCACTGCCCCCTTGGGATAACAGGTCCCCGACTGCCACATCCCCATCACTGTGCACGCAGCATCACTCCAGCATCGCTCCCCTCCCAGCATTCCACAGCCCGTCCATCCTCCTCTTCCTCCCCACTCCCCCTGGCAGCTGGTTGGGAATGGAGAAAGGACAAACAGAGCGCCTACCCTCACCTCCACCCTGGGCTCCAGAGTGGCACAGAGGACCTGCCATGGTGAGGAGTACTTAAACACCTCCACTCCTCCGTGCTGCTGTGGTTCTGGGAACAGCCACCTCCGTGGCAGAGGCAGGGGATGCAGGGAGTGAAGGCTCTGTGCCCAGCTGACAGGAGGGGAGGGAGCAAGGGGTTGCATTCTGCAGCAGCCCGGCTGACTGCAGCTCTGCCTCCACCCCAGGCAGGCTCAGCCCCTGCACTTTGGGTGCATGGGGCATTTGATGTCAGTGTGAGGACAAGTAGGGATGTCCCACAGCCCTGCTCACAGCTCTGACCACCCAACACAGCTTCACTGAGCCTGCAGCGTGCTGAGCTGAGGGAAGCGCTGCGCAGGGGGAGTGGGGAGGCAGGGCCAGACGTGCTGCATAGCCTGCTGATGGATCTAATCCGTGGCACTTTGTGGGAATGGCACATCCCACCCCCATCATCCCCAGCATCCCAACCCCCAGCCCAGCCCCTTCAACCCCCCCACGCCCAGATGCTGAGCACAGCTGGAGGTGCTCCGGTCAGCTTGCTCCCCAGTCAGAGGCAGAGACAGCGGGCTGGTTATTCACACAGTTTATTTGCTTGGTTCAGGTGTCTTACAAACAACGGGGGGGTGGGGGGTGGGGAGGAAGGGAAACTTCAAACGGCTTCATCACAGGTAAAAAGCACGGGAGCGCAGGAAGTGCACTTCAGCTGAGCTGGGGGGAGGGGGGGATGGTGTGAGGCTCTGCAGGCTGGGGCTGGGGCACGGCCGGGTCCTCACTGCTGCTGCCTCCCAGCCCCAGCCCTGCAGGGCCCGGTTCTGCTCCTGCCTGGGGTCGGTGCTGGGCCCAAGGGGGACTGAGGAGGTGCTGAGGGTGGGAGGAGGCCCTAAGTTGGGGTCAGCACCCAGGGAAGGGGTGGAAGGAGGTGACATGCAGCCCCACTGGGGGCCTGGATCCCCAGGGATGAGTGGGGCAGATCTCCCCAGCACCCCATGCCTAAGTGCTGGAACTGCAGGGCTGTGTCCCTGCTGGTGGCTCCCACAGCAGGCTGCAGAGGCTCTGCTCTTGACCCCATGGGGTTCCACCTCTCCCAGAGGCTTTTGGCCAGAACTCAGGGATGTGGGGACAGCTCAGAGCACAGCCTTGTGCCCGTCAATAGCTGGTGGAGCATGGGATGCAGCAAGCACCTCATCCTAGGGCAGGCAATGGGGCTGTCCTGGGGAGGCTGAGGGCAGCACCCAAGGACAAGGCTCAGCACCCACAGAGACCCCCCCCCCCAATTCCTCCTGCCCCAGCAGGTCACAGTGGGGAGGAAACGCTGGTGCTGGTAGTGAGATCCCCGCTGGCGGCTGGGGCGCAGGGCAGGGAGCAAGGCAGCTGCCACGGAGCTGTGACCCCATCCTTCACTGCACCACCGGCACAGAGGCAGCACCTGGGGGCACCACAAAAAGCCCAGGGCGAGCTGGGCTGGGGATCTGACAGAAGTGCTAGAAAAATGAGCTCTGCAAAGCTGCCAGGGCAGCTTCAGCCATGGCAAGAGGGCACATGGTGCTGAGCCACGTCCCACTGCTGTCGAGCGCTGTGGGCAAATTCCAGCTCCCATCCCATCCCCGTGGGCTGGGATCTGCAGCTGCCCCACTTCTCGCTGCCAACCCTGTGCCTCTGGTGGGCAGTGGGCACCCAGACACAGCTGAGCATCCAACACTGAGATGGAGGAACGGCCGTGGAGCAGCGGCAGCGGTGACATCGGTACCTGGTGGTGTCTGTGTGACCGGGGCAGGGATCTTCAGGAGAGCACAGCTGGGTCCAGGCTGGTGCCAGAGCCGGGGCAGCCGTGCCCGGTCCTTGGCCCAGCATCACAGCACAGACAACAGCATAGAGCTGGGCTGAAGAAACGAGGTGCCAGAAGTGATGAGAGCTGCCACGCAGGGCTGGGTGGGCACGGGCCCTCCTGGCTGCCGCCGTCTTCCGATGGTGGATGGGAAATAGTTGGAGGAAGGAGGAAAGGCTCCCGGGCGTCCCAGCAGGAGAGCGCCCAGGGTAGGCAGGGCTGTGGGGAAGGGGGCGGCGGGGTGTGGGGAAGGGGAAGGAGGGGGTCTCTAATAAATATCACACGCAGCACTGGAGGGATGTGCATGGAGTGGGTGTTGGGCAGGCGGAGCGGAGCCGTGGCCCTCGATGCGCTGCCGTTTGGTGAACGCTTTCCAAACACCGCGTTGGATTTCCCCAGTTCTTATGAAAAACAAGAAGGGCGCCGTGTCCGGTCAGTAACCCTGTGTCCTGCGGGGAGCGGGCTGGGGGGGGCTCGGCGGGGGGGGGGGGGGGTTCACATCACCGTGCAGCATTTGCAGCGCTGCTTCTTCGCGTCCATGTCTGGCTCAGCCTCCTTGGCTTCCGTGGCGTTGGTGTCCGGTTTCTGCCCGCCTGGCACTTCGTCCCCCTGCAGCGGGGCGGCCGCCGGCTCCAGCGCGGTGCCGTTGGGCGGTGCGTGGTCCTTGCTCTCCGGCTCTGGCTTGCTCTCGGCGTCCTCGATCACCACCAGCTCGGCTTTGATGGTACCCTCCAACCCCAGCACTTTCTTGGTCTCGTTCTCATCCTCCACGTTCTGGTAGCCCATGAAGATCATGGTGACTGGCTGTTCCCGGCTCGGCTCCGCTCCTTCTGTGGAGTTTTCCCTCGGCTTCGCCTGCAGCCCCGTGATCTCCCTCCGTGGCGTTGCCTTCTGGCTGGATGTGGCACTGCCTGGAGCCTCCCCGCTCGCCGTGGCCTCACCCAGGGTCACCTCATCTGCCTTGTGCAGAAGTTCATCCACCTCGGAGGAGCTGAGAGGCTGCGCCCCGTTCTGCAGAGCTCCGTCCTCAGCACTCACCGCGTGCACCACTGCGGGGACAAGAGAAGGATGGTGAGGGGGGGACAGCAGGAGGGGCGCTTGGGGCTTCCCCCCACCACCCCCAGCCTCTGCCCGATGCCTCAGCACTGCCTGAGGAGCTGCTCCCAGCCCTCAGTGCCTGTGGAGCTTCAAAACCCAGCGGTGCTGCAGCGTAAAGGCTGTGGCAGCGCCCTGCAGCACATCACCACCACCACCACTGCCAACCCCCAGCTGAGCACCTGGCTGCAGTGCATCCCAGTGCCCATGGGGGGACAGAGTCCTGTGCTGCTGGGTGCTCACAGCGCTACGAGGCCACGGTGAGGGATGCACCCAGCCCGTCACGTTTTCCACTTGACATGGAGCATCATGTGATGAGCAGTGCAGTAGCTGCAGAACCCACTCGGTGGAGCAGTAGATAATAACCAGGAGGATGTGGCACAGCTGGGGCTGCCCTCCGAGGCTGCTCAATGCTGAGTTGATCCCTGGGATTGGGGGATGCTGGGACCCCGGGCAGTGCAGGGTCTCACTTTGCTGATACAGGTGATGAAGGTGATGGAGGTGCATCAGGCGCTGCGGAGCAGGGCTGGCTGTGGTGCTTTGCCACTCACTTGGGGATGCACTCAGTCCATGGATCCCAGGGTTTGCACAGCACCTGGACACGTTCCTCAGCTCTGACGTTGGTCCTCACTGCTGACACAGCTGCCCCTTGGTTCCACCAGCCCCATCTGAGCAGGTTCCCCAGAGCAGGCACCGCTCCCTAAAGCTGTGTTCTCTCCCCTAAAGCTGCGTCTTCTCCTCACCCTGGGGACAGGTTCCCTGCTGCCAACCTGAGCACCGTGGGGCCACGGGGAGCCCCAACAGCTCAGCCCTGTCCCCTTCCCCAGACAGAGGTGCCCATGACAGCAGGATAACACAGTGCTGATGCCCCTTCCCTTGCTGCTGGAATGCACTCCTGGGCCTTCAGATGCGATGAATCCTCTGCTCTCCAGCAGCACAGACCGATGTGCTGCCCCTGGGACGGATGGCTCCACACCACGTGGGATGGGGCACAGGATGTTGCCCCACAGAGCCAGCAAGGACAGCAGGAGCTGCTCCAGCCCTTCCTCACCCTGCTGCCCATTGGGATGCTCGGCAGCTGGTCCCTCATCCCCTTCCCTCTGCTCCTGAATCCTGCTGGAGGTGCAGGACGGGGCCGTACCTTTTAGCTCATCCTCGTATACTTTGATCCCTTGCACACAGTGGTTCTGGGGGAGAAGCGTGGTGCTGGACAGGACTTTGGTCT
The DNA here is from genome assembly GCF_019238085.1 of Lagopus leucura. Lineage (NCBI taxonomy): Eukaryota > Metazoa > Chordata > Aves > Galliformes > Phasianidae > Lagopus > Lagopus leucura. Next base: position 30,877 of record NW_024963102.1, on the reverse strand, counting down.
CCCCAGTCACTCTGTCCTTCTCCACCGTGATCTCCACTGAGTACATGGCTGGGACACAAAGAGCACAGTGAGCATTACAGCCCCAGAGCTCCCGAGCAGCAGCGGGTGGGCACAGCGGTGCGGTGCAGTGCTCAGCAGAGGTAGCAAGGCAGCAGGCTGCAGCGAGGAGGAGTGAAGGCAGAGGCAGATGTGACATCCCAGGTATGGCCCTCCTATGGGGACCCACGAGGCCATCACTGTTCTGGAGCTGCTGGCATCCCCTTACCTCCACAGGTGCTGCCTTCCCCAGGCTGGCACCCACCTTTGCTCCAGGGGGCATTAAGGCAGGTGGCCACCGTATCCGTCTGTCTGTCCAGCCTGAGTATGGAGCCAGGCTTGTGCTGGTGGGATGCAGCACTGAGGTTTGAGCACTGCGCTTCATGGGATGGCCGTTCCTGGGCATCCTGCCTGTCCCCACTGTCACCTCGTCCCGGTGATGCTTTGTTCCAAAGATCCAAAGCTGAATTATTTCTCATCTGAGCCATCGGCAGATCTGAGCAAATCGCTCCAGGAGCAGAGCTGGCTGCAGCCCTGTGGCCCCAACTGCTTCCATTGCCAAGCTCAGGCAGCCCCCCCAGCCCTGGCCCCACATCGCTCTGCTCCCTCGCACCGAGAAGCAGCAAACAGAGCAGGAGGAAAGGATTAAACCAGAGCAGTGACATGGAACAGAGGGAGAAGAGTGGGGACCCCGATCAGCGAACCAGCCGCAGGCTTCCAGCAAAAATGAACCATCTGATGGCAAATAAATGACATCCTCTGCCCCAGGCTCGGAAACTCATTGAGCGGTGGGGATCGTTGGTGGCAGAGGGTGGGCTGTGCATGGAAGGCAGAGAGCTGAGAGGTGCTGCAGGGCGGGAGGAGGGAGCAGTCCTCACGTGGAAGTGGGCACGTACCTGCCTTCATCATGTCAGCGCCTTGCACCGCCTTCATGGGGCTGCTGGAGACCTTCTTCTCAGCTGGGGATGGAGAGGAGAAGTGGCAGACTTAGGTGAAATGATGCCCAGCTATCCATGTGCTCCATGCACCCTGGGATGGGCACTGGGGTGGATGGGGCCTCTTCCATGGTGACCACCTGGATGGGGTTCCCCAGCCACAAGACATCATGGGGAGATGGAGATGTGGGGATGGAGATGTGGGGATGGATTGAGATGGGGACATTGGAATGGGGATGTGGGGATGAGGCCGCCCTGCTCCCCTGCCCTGGCCTGCTGGTGCCCACTCCCAACCCAGCACAAGGGTCCTGCTGCCCCAGGAGAGGAAAAAGCCACCAATTCAGCATCCAGGGTCACCTACCTATGGCTGTGCCCAGGGGACTCTGCAAAACAGAAGAGAGATGACACGAGCTGTGGATGCACCACGCATTCACCGTTCTGCACACCCAGCCCCAAACCCTGCCCTGCTTCACCCCCTCCCATCCAGATCCTGCAGGGGAGCAGCTGTGCCCACCTTCTGCACGCTGGGGATGTTCTCTGCCTTCTCCTCCTTTGTTGGTGCCACCACTTCAGCCAGGTTCTCCTTGGTGGATGTAGCAGAGCTGCTGTTCTCCAGTGACTCCAACTCCCTCTCCAGCCTGGGGGAAAACCGGGGGATGTGAGGCTGTGCTGGGACCACAGCAGACCTGCAGGGCTCAGCTGCAGTCCCCAGCTCTGGGGTTGTGTTACTGAGAACACACAGAGCCTTGGAACAGCTCAGCACAGTGCTGTCAGGATGAGGATTCCAGCTCCATCTCCCACCCTGGGCTCTGAACCTCATGGGATTCACCCCTCTCACCAACCTGTGCCAAAACAACCAGACCTGCTGCCACCTCGAAAACAAAACCAAACCCAGCCAAGTGTCCACCCTGCACATAAACCCTCCATCTGCTGCAGCCCTGCCAGTGTGGCTGTGCAGGGGCTCTGCAGGGAGATCAGTCCTGCCCAGCTCCAAACTGGGGACCAGAATCAGTGCTGGCAGCGATTGTAGGGAAGGCACAAGACAACTCTGTGCCCCATCAGGCTCTCTGCTTTCTCTCTCCATGTCCCTGTTTCCATGTAGGCAATGCAGCCCTTGCTGCACAGCAGCCCTTCAGCTGGACACAACCCCATCACAGCCTTCAGCATCTCTTTCCAGGGGCACAATGTGCACTTGTTGGAACAGCTCTGGACCAGACCTGCATCTGTAGGACCTGACTTTGCTGTGGCCAATCCCACGTAGTGACGAAGCCCAACCCATTACACACAGTGCCAACAACTGGTGGCAAGGGGTAATGTTACTTCACTCAGGTTTTGTGCCCAGATTCATTAATGTGCAAATTTCCCAGGAAAAACAAGAGTCCATTCCTGACCATCGAGCCCAACCAAGAGCCACGTGGCCCCACAGGGACACAGCAGGGACTCTGCAGCTTGAAGCCCATGTGAATCAGTGCACCTCTGTCCACGCTGTTCCCTCCCTTTGCTTCACATCACCTCGCAAAATGCTCTTTTCCCTCGGAGCCCACAGGAATGCACTGCACCATTACACCAAAACAAAGGCCCCTTCGTGCCTGAGCCAGCCCTGCAGTGCTGCTGGGCAGCACAAAGCCTGTTTTACCTCTGGATGGTTTCCTCCAGCTCCTTGGTCTTCACCTCATCCTCCTGCATCTGCTTCTTCATCGCCTCATCCTCCTCGGAGGCAGAGGACAGGGCTCCCTCCAGCAGCCATCTCTCCCGCAGAGCCTTGGACTGGGGGAGCACAGAGGGTCACAGTCTCACCACCCTCCTTTTTGGGGGTCCTGAGGCATCCCTGTAACACACTGGGATCCCTGGGGGGGGTCATTCTCACCTTGAGATGCTGCAGCTGCCGCCGGTCATCTTCCAGCTGCCTCCTTTTGTTCTCAATCTCTGTCTGACGTTTTCGCTTCTCCTGGATGGACACAGAGCCGGGGTCAGTGCAGGGATGGGGCAGCACTGGAAACTGCTGGGGGGAAACCTCCATTCCAGCAGCTCTGGGAGCAGAGAGGGTGCAGAGCACGGGCTGTCCCCTGCCTCTAAATGTCACCTTCCCCCAGGCTGGCCCTGCTAAGTGTGAGCCGGGCAGTGAGGGGAAAACAGCCCTAGGCAGTCCCTTCCCCGACCCCCCCCCCCCCCCCTGCTGCACATCCTGGTTTCGGTCCAGATTGCTTTAGCAGAGTCTGTCCCAGTCCAGGGAAGCGTCACCCGCTCTTTTTCTCTTCTGGCCCAGAACAATTTGCCCTTTGTGAGGCACAGATCGGCCGATAGCGCGTGGGGCTGGGAGCTGGCAGCAGGGGAGCTGCTATAGAGAGCAAGGGAGCTGCTATGGGGCAGCAGGGGAGCTGCTATAGAGAGCAAGGGAGCTGCTATGGGGCAGCAGGGGAGCTGCTATAGAGAGCAAGGGAGCTGCTATGGGGCAGCAGGGGAGCTGCTGCAGAGCACCCATCCCCTGCAGAGCTGCCTCACACACATCACTCAGCCCTTGGGAGAGGGCATGGGAGACCCTCACGCTCATTTCCTTCCTGCTCAGGGCTCATTAAGGCACCGCTTCATTAATTAACCCGGCTGCCAGTTGTGCCCTCGGTCCCTGGGTGCAGAATGGAGCCCTGGAGGAGCTGCCATTGGGCTGAGGGCATCGCAGGCGTCGCTGTGTTGGTGCCACCCTCTCACCCGGAGGGGACTCACCGCGATGGCCTGCAGCCTCTCCTGCTGAAGCGTGTTGGCCTCCACAGCCCTGCAAGAGAGCAGAGAGAAGCTGTGAAGAGCAGTCGCCCACACAGAGAGATGTGGGGAGTGCAGCCGTGTGAATGGGGACATTGTGGAGCCAGACAGCGCGTACAGACAAAGGCCAGGCTCTTCCCTTCTGCTTCCTCCCCTTCCCTCTGCTGCGCTGAAGCCGAGCGCTGCCCCAATGCATCTCCTCCTGGCACCCCGATCCTCTTTGTGCTCCTTTTTCCTCTGGGGCCAAGCGCTGCTGACAGCCCACGACAGAAGGGTTGGAGAGGAGCACTGCTTCTGGCTGCTTCCACTATTCTGGCTCACACTTTCCATTTCAAGCCTATTCCTTGGCTGCTGACACCTTTCCTGCACGGCGACCTTTCCAGGCTGCGCGCACAGACGTTTGCACACACAGACGCACAGATCACGCACGCGTGGCCCAGCTGTGCTGCCCAGCACCAGCTGCAACTGCAGGCACCTGCCTGGGGGGGGACGTGGGGGAGGCTTTGATGGGAGGGGAGCAGGCTGGCTGAGTGCCAGGTGATGCTAACGAAGCAATTAGCCGCGGCGGTAATTGGGGCAGGAGGCTCAGAGGTGCTGTGAGGCGATGGCTGGTTGCCATTCATTTCCCAGAGCCTGGGTGCATAGAATGGGGTTTTGGAGAAAGCGGGGTGAGCTCTGGGGCCCCTGAGCACGTGGAGTGTGGGCACCACAGTCGCAGAGGCTGCACGACCCAGCAAGGAGCTCCAGCCCCAACCCCTGAAGCTGCTCCAGCAGATGAAGCTGAGCAGAAGGAGGTGGCAGGGAGAGCTCTTGGTTTAATTTCCACCAGCGGTGATAAAGCGCGGATCCATTTTCGCACCTCCCAGGAATTTCTGCCCTGGCTGAGAGCATTGGAGCCAGGTGACCGAGGCTGGGAGGACAGCAGGACACACTGCCTGCAGGTCCTGTCCTGCACACACACCCAGCTGGGCCCAAAGGCTTTGCAATGCTTCAATTAAAGGCAAAGCAGACAACCCTGCCCTACGGCGGCTGCAGCTCAGGGCTGCCGGCTTTGATGACCTGAAGCATTCCCAGTTCAACTGGGGTAAATGGGGACAGGGAGGGATGGCAGCACTGTGTCTACAGCACACAGCAGGGTGTGTGGTGAGGAGCCAGCACCAGCAGCTCAGGCTGTGAGCTCAGAGGGGCCCAGCACAGCACCCAGAGCCCAGGGCACCCCCCGGTAACCATCAACGCATCCCTCTCCAACCCCCCCCCTCGGGTGGTGCCGTGCTGAGGTTGTTTCCCTCCTTCCCAACCCCAAGCAAAACATTTTCGCAGCATGCAAACAATTGCTGCTTTCCAGAAAGCCCCACAAAAACAACAGGGATGTTTCCTGATGGAAAAGTGGGAAGCGTGACACCCCACGGTCACCTCCACCCACCACCACCACCTCTATGCTCATGGCTCAGCTCCAGCCCGGCACCGGGGCTGCCCACGTGTGCTGTGCATGCAGAGTTCTTGGCAGAGAACGAAACTGAGAGCAAACAAACACGATGGGAAAAGGTGCTGCGTTTTATAGCAGTTATTCTGGGGCAGTTTGAGGTGAGGCTGTGATGCTTGGAGCACACGTGCCATCAGCAGCCCCACTGCCATCCCAACGCTGCGCCCACTGGAACATCTGTGAGCCCCATCCGTGCTCCATGTGCTGCTCCTCACCCGGGCTGCACTGGCTCTGCCCTGCACCTGCACCAAGCCAGCAGGACAACAGCATTGGTTTCAAATTGCAAAACTTGGAGATGGAGTTGTGACGAACTGATGACAAAACAAGACGCCCTGAGCAGGGAGATGTCGGGGCTGTGGAGCAGGCAGGCAGCAGCAATCCCCAGGCCCTGTAACACCCACGTCACAGCTCTAACCCTGCCACAGGCAGCAGCCCAGGAGGTGAAACATTCCCCTTCCCCCTCCAAGAATGAGATCCAGGACTTCAAGTAACCCCTGGGCTCAGGCAGCTGGGATGGCTCCGTGCAGACAGAGGTTGCAGGGAGGAAATCGCCGGCTCCCCATCGCCCTTCCCCACACTGTGGGGGCTGTGGGACAACACTGGCAGCAGCCCATGGCCTCTGGGTGCCCCATACCAGGGCATCCACCTGTTCCAGGGCCAGGGGTGCCTTCTGAGCCCAGCTTTTCACATCCCAGACTCAGAGGGCTTTGGAATGAAGCCTCTTTCTCTCCTGGATCTCGCACTGTTCAACTGATCCAAGCTTTTTCAGCGTTCCTGAAACGTTCTGTTCTGCTTTTCTTCCTCCATCCTCTTTATTTTCCATTATTTTGCTAAAGTTTCTACATTCCCGGGGTGAAAGCCAGAAATCTTCCTGGCCCAGGGAAAGACACAAAACAGGCTGGATGCCCCTCACTGCACCATATCAGCACCAGACCCCACGCACCCAACCCGGGGCTCCTCTCCATCACCCTGAGAGACAGAAAAGGGGCAGAGCCCGAGCCTGGTGCGCATGGGGATGGGGTGAAGAGATGGGAGGATGGAAAGGATCCTACAGCCAGCACGCTCCGATGGGGGCTGGGGGCTGATCAGAGCCTCAGGGCGGGTTTCGAGGTGGGAACCCACACTCGGATGAAGCCCAAGAGGCTCGGAGTGGCCGCACCTCCCTCCGTTCCCCTCCCGCAGCTCACGGCCGGCCCGGCGGATGCACGGAGTCGGGAGGCGGCTGCCCTGGCAACGTCACCATGGCAACGTCACCATGGCAACAGCGCCATGGCAACGCGGGAGAGACGGCACCCGGCCGGGGGATGCGCGATGCGCTGCGCTGCGCTCCGACCGCGGGACGGAGCCGGGCCGGGATTCGGAACCTGTGAAGCTCTCGGGAGACGGCAGCCACGCCGGCGTGAGCTCCACGTTACGCCGGGACACTACGAAGGGTTGGAAAGGTGACCCCGGGTGCACGGTTACCGTCCTCCTCGTGAATCACAAAGGCAGGAAAAAAAAAAACACCAAAAAAAAAA
>NW_024963102.1:0-24049 GCF_019238085.1 Lagopus leucura | reverse complement strand
CGGCCCCTCCTCCCCCTCCACTTAATTTCACCGGGTCTCGTGAGCTCCTGCAAACAGATTCATGCTTTTCTGCCCGGTGCATTCAGGTCTCAGCTCCGCCGATCCCAGGGCAGCTCCTCAAGCTGTTGATGCTCTGCGTGGCTGTGGCAGAGAGGTGAGGTCGACGGGATGCAGGAGGGACCGAGCCCCAGGAACTCACACCTGCAGCAGCAGCCCTTGGATGGAGCTGCACACCCACATGTGAACGCACACGCACCCCATGCACACCCCGTGCTCCCTCCCTGGGCTCTCCAGCTCTTTCCAGCCCTGCTGATGCCGCTGTTTCCTCCCATCACAAGGGAAGCCCATGACCTTTTGTCTCCTCCCCGCCTGACATGAAACAATAATGTTTATTTGCCTTCCTCTATTTTTTTCCCATTAGCTCATCCAAATGTGTGAAGAGCCGTTTCAAGCTGCTCCTCCACCCCCCGACCTCTGCTCCATTCCCACCAGCTCAGCTCCGAGACAGAAGAGAAGGAAGGGAGAGGGCTCATTCCAAGCCAAACTCCATCCTGCAGCTCTGGGAAGATGGGCCCCAGTACAGCTGGTGGCAGCACGGGTGGCAATAGGTGGAGCAGCACTGATTTACACTGCTGTTCCTGTGCCAAAAGCCAGACCCCAGAGAAATTGGGTCCAGAGTGCTGCTGCTGCTGGGAAACTACAACCCCTGCCCTGATGTGCTGCTGCTCACAGCGGGGTGCAGATCAGAGGGACAGCCCAAGTCCAGCAATGAACGACAGTAAAGGCAAATCCCTCCCAGCAGGTCAGGAGGGAATGGATAAAGCTTTGCTTGGGAGCAAGCAGCAGAAAGGGGATGCCAGGGCCCCCAGCTGCTTGCTTTGAGCCACACCAGCTCCACTGCCTGCACAGCCCCATCCCGAGTGGCTGCTTTGGGAGGAGATGAGGTGGGAGGAGGAGATGGCAGCCCCAGGCTCCCGAAAAAAAATGCAGGATGCATTAGAACAAGCAGAGCTGCCTGATTGATTCTTCAGGCTGAGACGTGGGCTGGAAGTGCCAGGAGAAAATGGATCCTCTGAATATTTGATGAACAGAGGCTCAAGGAGGGAGTTTGATTGGAAAATTACAGATCTTTCAAACAATGGTTCAAGTGCCCTCCAAACGCTTGGGTTTCCAGCTCCCTTCCAGCTAGAGGAGCAAGGCTCCACGAGGAAACACCCACACGATTTATGAATGAAGCAGAGCTCCCCACACCTGGCAGCACTCAACCCACTGAGGCCGGCAGCCCAGCAGCTCCAGCACCAGCCCAGGGACGTGGAATTCAGGTCCTGCCATCACTGGGGTCACTGTGGCTGCATCCTTGGTCCTACAAGGCACCACGCTGCCATGAACACCACGGCACACGAGGCTCTGTGGAGTACATGGGGACGTGGTTCACGTGCAGAATCCTGCCTGGACACTGAGCCTACAGCTCTGCTCCTGTTCCCAGCCTCCATCCAGCTCCTCTGCACCAGGAAACACCTGCTAAAGCACAGCCAGCATTGCTCCCCACCCCGACAGCAGCTCCAGGGCTGCTGAGGACTCATCCTCATCCCCTGAGACCGGCTTCTGTCTGGGGCCTGAGGGGTTTGCTGCCTCACAGACGGGTGCAAGCAGTAAATACAGACTCAGCTCAGGCTTCCTGAACCCGCCTCTGCCTCCAGCCCTGAGCTTTCCGCCCTCCATCAGCCCCCATCCCTCGTGCACGTCCTTTCCCTTTCCCCTGCATGGGGGCAAGTGGCTATTTCTGGCCAGGAACAAGGAATGCCAGCAGCAGTTTCCCAAGGAAACCCACTCTTGTTTCAGTTCCTTCCCCAGCTCATGCACTCCTGGGCTGAACTCTGAGCCCCTGCTCCCCAGGTGCCATTGTGTGGCTGTCTGCAGCCAGGCTTTATGGCTTCCTCCAGGACGTTGGGAACAGGGCTTCACTGGGTCTTGCATCTCAATGGAGGAGCATGGAGGGGAGTGTAGGACGCTGAGTCCCACCCCAAAGGAGTGCCCAGGTTACCCTAAGAGCAGAAATAGCCCTTCTTCCCCTCTGTGAGGCTCCTGTTCAGAGCTGGAGTGATGGAGAGGGCAGAACAGGAGAGCAGCTGGCTCCCAAGGAGAGCAGAAACAGCAAGGTGCAAAGATATCAGCAGGAGCTGTCAGCAGCCAGAAGTGGAGATGCTAAACCTCCAGCTTACTCAACAGCATCACTAGCAGGAGGAGCAGAAGACACAAGAGCAGCCCTGATGGGACCAGCAGAGCCTTTTGTAAGAGCCACAAGCTTTTAGCCAAACCTCCTTTGGCAGCAGCAGCTCCTGGTGTCCAGCACCCTCCTCCAGCTGCTGCCAAAGCCAGGGGAAAGCAGGAGCCAACCCCAGGAACAACACTTCCCAGCACACATCAACAACCACAGAGCCAGGCCTGTGCCTGGGCAGCCTTTGGCCATGGGGCTCCACTGATCCCAGGACTTTCCTAAGCTCCCATCCCAATGACAAGGGTGTGAATTTGGCAGAGCAAACCAGACCCTTGGTGAAACCCTGTGCAGGAACACTGGGGCTGCAGGTCTGTCAATTCACCCAGGGAAAACACGTCAGCATTTCAACCACCACCAACTTTTGCACGTGTATTCCAGCCCAAGATCTCAAGATTCATCTCCATAAGAGCCAAAACCTGAATGACCAGAAGGGGCTGCACCAAAGCTGCCCAAACAGAAACTGTGCATGCACTGGCTCTGTTTTGCTGCTCAGCCCCACACGCTCACCTTCAGGGCACATTTCCCCAGCAGGGTCTGTAGTCACCAAAAGGAACAATCTGGTATTTCCAGCACACAAACAAAAGCCCCAGCACAGCTCTGAAGGGGACTGAAGGGGACTCCTTGTCCCCTGCTGACAACCAGCCAGTAGGGTCGATCCTACAGCCTCCAGTGACAGAGGGGCTCAGCACAGAGGAGCAGAGCTGTCACCTATGCTGTCACCAGGCTGGGAGCTGACCCCCACCCCATTTCCACCCCCCAGGTCCCTATCTGAGCATAGTAAACCAGAGCCCAGCCTTGACAGGAGGAAACAAGCACCCCAAGCCCTCCAACACCCCTATGGGGCTCCCCCAAACTGGGGCTAAATGGCAGATGGTCTGAGCCTGTTGAGTACTCAGTGCTTCGTTAGCAGGCAGCTGGTTAATCAGGGCGAGGTGCCCACGAGGAGCAGACAGTCACTGACCCCTGGGTTGGGCTGGATGGGTTCCCCTGGAAAGACCTCAGTGCCAAACCCAGGAGATGCTGGAGAGAAGCAAAGGGAAGCAAAGGGCTGCAGAGCCCCGTCCTCAGCTCCGATCCTGCAGGTTCCAACCGTGCAGGGCAGGGCCCCACAGCAGCACACAAAGAAGGTCAGGGAGCATTCCTCAGCTCCCGAGGGTCTCCTCCCCAGCACGATGAGGGTTGCAACCCCCCCCCCCCCCGCTCCAAGCCGGGCCCTTCGGCACCGCGTTCAGAGGGAGGGGTCCGCGGGCTCCCAGCCACCCACTCGCCCCCAGCTCTACGTGCAGCAGCAACAACAGGTTCAAAACAGAAAAATAAACGCCCTTCCCACCCCATCCCCCCTTCTTCCCCCCCCCCCCCCCCCACCCCCTCCCGCACCGCGGTCGGCAGACGCTCGAGCCCCGCAGCTCTCCTACCCGCTCGGGGCCTCCATCCACGCACCACGGGTGGTCGCTTCGGCGCCCCGCAGTAGGGCAGGAACCGAGGAGGGTTGGGGGGGCGGGGGGGGCTCTATGAGCTCTATGGGGGTCTGAGCAATCGCCATCGGGGGTTCCGCAGCCCCTCAGTGCGGGTTCCAAGCCCGCTGTGCGGGGACGCGCCGTGATTGAGGGCCCCGACCCGCAGCATGGGGGGATGCGAGCCGCACGAGTGGGGTGCGGGACCCCCGCGCCGAGGGGCGATGCGAATCGATGCGAGCGACTTCTCGACCCTCCGTCAACGGGTCCCTGCAGCCCAACCGGGGGGGTTCCGAACCTCGGCACCCGAGGGCCGCCCCCACCTCGGCACTGCGGTGCGCAGCACGGGGAGCCCCGAGGCCCGGTGCGGGGGTCCCGCGGGGAACGGCTTCGGTACTCACTCCATTTTCCAGGCTGATTCCGCTGGGTCGTGCCTGGGCGAGGCGTGGCGGAGCGTGGCCGGCAGCCGCCGGCGTCCCGGCGCTCAGGGCCCGGCGGGCGGCGGCATCCCCGGCGGGGCTGCGGGATGCGCAGGGATGTCGGGGCCGCGCCGGTGCTCCCGCCTCCCGCACAGCTCCGTCTGCCGGGCGCGGTCCGCCACTGCCACCGCCCCTCACCCGGCCTCGGGGCGCGGCGCTCTCCGCCCGTCGCTTCTCGTTGCCGCCGCCGCTCCCGGGCGGCCCCGAGGATGCTTATAGGGGTGCGGGGGTCCCGATCGGGGGGAGCGTAATGGAGGGGTCGCGGGTGCTGCCCGAACCACCCCCCCCCCCGGGGATGGAGGGCGGAGGCAGGAGGGGTGCCGAAGGCTTTGCTCCCGACACGCGTCCCCGAAGCCATGAGGGTGCCAAAGGCACTCCTCCCTCCCCCCAGCAGAGGGATGCCTGGATTATTTGCTCCCCTGTCGGCTCCTCCATTTCCTGATGACGGTTGCATTGGGTAAACTGGCAAACTGACACAGGAAGCCCAGGGTAAGTCGCAAACCAAGGTGGCATTAAGAAATCTGCCCACCATTGGCACGAGAGCTCCTTAAATCCAGCTCTGCAGCAGGGGCAGCCCGGCTCTCTGACCCCCATCCCTTCAAGCTGGTACCCATGGGAATGCAGAGCAGGGGCAGCAGCTGACGGGGGATGAAAGGCAACACAGCAGGCAGCACCAGGCCACCGTCAGCCCTGGGGACATCCTGGGAGGTGTCCCTGGGCCACGGCAGGGCTCTGTTCTCACTTGCACCCTCTGTGCCATGGGAGATTTCATCCCAGTTAGCTCGAGGCGTAAAAGCAACCAGGCACAGGCTGGGAAGCTGCTCTGCTTTCTCTCTTCCTTCTTTCCCAGCAAGCAACGTCTCCTCCACCCAAGGGAAAGCTACCGGGCAGTGCCACAGGCCAAGCTGCCCCCACAGATCTGTGGCAGCAAAACCAAACCCCCCATCACCCCTTAGGATTGCGTATCTCCATCCAAAGTGATTGCACAAGGCAGCAATACTGAGAGGAGGAAGCAGGGGGTACCCGCCGGTGCCCATACAGCGGCTGTGCCCACAGCACCACCCTGCAGGGTTATTTAACCCCCCCCCCAGCCTCAGGTGGCCTCACAGGAGGTGGTGGTGGCCCACGCTGCATCAGCATGCTCTCTGCTCTGCTCATCCTCAGCCTGGGGGTCTCTGCGCTGGGTCCAACAGGTGATGGGAAGGCAGCAGTTGGGAGGGTTGGGAGCGATGCTGAGGACTTTGTGCTCACAGGCAGTGCTGGGTGTCCGAACCCCCCCTGGTTGGTGACCTCCTGCACCCACCAGGTGCTCACAGCAGTTGGGTCATCGGGGGAAAGGCAGTGGTGCCACACTCGCGGCCCTTCATCGCCTCCATCCAGATGGACGGGCAGCACTTCTGTGGGGGCTTCCTGGTGTGGCCCAGGTGGGTGATGACAGCCGCCCACTGCCCCGTTCCCAGGTGAGCAGTTTCCCCCGGGTCCCATTCACGTGGATATCCTCACCCTGGAGCAAAACCGCGTTGCTCAGCTCTCTCCCCAAGCTCCTCGTCCCCTCTCCCTCTGCGAGGTCTCCCATCCCTCCTCACAGCTCCCCCGTAGGCGCAACCCCTCCGTCCGCGTGGTGCTGGGAGCACACAGCCTGGAGCAGCCCGAAGAGTCCCAGCAGGAGTTCAGCGTCGAGGAATCCATCGCGCATCCCCTCTACGACCCTCGGACGGTGGACAACGACATCCGACTGCTCAAGGTGAGCTCCGCGCCCTGTGCCACGGGCTGGGCTGGGGACCGACACTAGGTGTCAGTGTACTCCGGAGAAGCGCTGCACCCGGGATGGATGATGCCCGCACTCCGGGCACCCCCGGCCTCCGGTGCGCGCTGGTTCCATTTGGAAGGGCCGGGACGTGGGAGCACGCTGGGAGCTCAGTGGGGCAGTGGGAACCGAGCCCGGGAGTAGCGGGGAGGGGCTCTTCCTTGGGGTCTGTGTGGAAGAGGAAGGGAGCCGTGCCCCCCACTCCGTGCCCAGCTGAACCACATGGCCACGCTGAACGCATTTGTGAAGCGCATCCGCCTGCCCCGGCCACACATCGACCTGAAACCAGGCACCCTCTGCTCCGTGGTGGGTTGGGGGGACATCTCCAACTACGGCGAGCGGCCCATCCAGCTGATGGAAGCCAACACCACCATCATCAAGAGGAGCCTGTGTCGGACCCTATGGAAGGGCCGTGTCTCAGGCAACATGCTGTGCGGGGCCAGCCACAATGCCACACTGCAGGGCGTCTGTGCGGTGAGTGCCACGCAGACACCCCAACCCTCCCAGCCTTCCTGGCCCATAAGGCTGCTATTAATCCACTCCCCATCACAGGGTGATTCTGGGGGACCCCTGGTCTTCAAAGGGAAGGTTTATGGTGTCGTCTCGTTCTCCGGGGAGAGATGTGGGGACCGCCGGTACCCCGACATTTTCACCAGGATCTCCAACTACATCGACTGGGTGCATCAAGTTGTGCTCAGCCATCGCCAGCCCCAAGGGCAGAAGAAGCACAAACCGGGCCCAGAGGAGGCAGGGAGGACCAAGGAGCAGCGGGGTGGGAAAGGCCAGGCCTCCCACAACCCTCTCCGACTCCAAGGGCTTTAATGTTCAATGGGAACTGACACCAGGGCTCATCACTCCTGCCTCAGTTTCCCTACGTGCTCCAAGGCAATGCAGGAGGCTGATGGTAGCGAGGAGCTCAGCATCCCCCCGGCTGCACAGAGAACCCCAGTGCCTCACTTCCCCCCTTGCTGCATCACCATTTTGCTCCCTAAATAAAACCTCATTCCCATACCTCTGTCTGTTTGCTCTCTCTTTACCCATCTCACTTCCACCTCTGATGGGGCCCCAGCCCAGCTCTGGTGTAGGAGAAAACCCCACAGACCCTCTCCCCCTCTCCACCCCAGCATAACCTCACCTTGATCCTGCCACAGTCTGCAGGAACCCTGCAGGGACAGACTGAGGGACAGCCTCATCTACTCACAGCCTGCAGAACCCAACTCCACCTCCCTGCCCCCTTTAATCCCACCTTGGGTGGCTGACCTCAGAAGGGCTGTTTGGGGCCACCCCTCATCCTGCCCTGACAAAGGCAGCTGCTGCCCACCTCCTACCTTTTCCAGCTGTCCCTTCTCCTGTCCTGCCCCTGCTGTTGGCACTGGGAGGATGAACAGTGCCCTCTTGGGATCATGGGCTTGGTGCTACCCCACAGCCCAGCTTGCCTCATGGGGTTCCATGAATGGAAATGCAGGGAGGAGAGCAGGAGCAGACCCTGCTCAGGACCAGGCACTACTGTGAGCCAGGATCTGCACACAGGCACTGCCACCCATGGAGCATCTCAGCATCCCTCTGACTGGGGCAAACTCCTTATCCCGCCCCATCCCACACCACCCCTTCCCCATCACACCACAGGATCTCCATGTTATGTGAACAGCCACATCCCAAAGCCATCAGCTCCCAGCATACCTGCTCCCACCCGTACAGGCAGATGGGTTTGGGATGCTGCTGTAAGGCTCTGACTTTGCACTCCTCCCCGGGGATGGGGCCAAGCACTGACCCCGGGGACCCAGGAACGTGTGTGAGCAGCAGCGTGACCTCTGCCAACACGCAGCACAGGGCTCTCTCCCAGCTCTGCAGCCACCCCTGGGGACAGTTCAGCCGTTCCCTGCTCCCAGCTGTTTGTTTTATCTGCCAATTGCTGGCACTCTGGCACAGGGCATCCGTCAGACAGCGGTGGAGGGCACAAATAGCAGAGCATGGCCAGCACTCCAAGATCAGCCTGCAGCCCTCATGGTCTCTGCAGCAGGAAGCCCAGCAGAGGCCTTGGGGATGCTCAGCAGAGGATGGATGTTACCAGGCTGCCAGACACAGGGGAACCTCAGATCCCTGTGGGTCCCCTGGGAGGATGCTGCCAGAGCAGGGCTGCCAGCCCCAGGGTGTGCACGATGCTGCTGCGTTTGTCCCAGCTCACCCCAGACCACCCAAACACTGGGGCAAGGAGATGACTGACTCACAGAGCCGTTCTGGAAGCTGAAATCTCTTGCTCACTGGTATTGCTGATGTCATTGCTGCAGCCCATGCCTGCTGCACGGCGTGGGTCAGCACCAGAGCCATGAGGTCAGTACCTTGGAGCTGTGAGATGCAGTCACTCCAGCTGCTGCAGGCCTGGGCTGCAGAGCCCCATTGAGCACCACGGCTGCTCCCCAACACCCATCCCACAAGCAGGGGCACGGCGCAGCCGTGCTGTCCCTCATCCCCACATACGAGGACACAGCTGGGGACACAGCAGCACTGCCCTGGGAGCCACCAAAGGCACGCTGCAGGCTGCAGCCCAGCTCCCGCGCCTCCGCTTTGCACATCAGGACTCAATTAATGGCAGGAATTGTTTTGTGAAATACCAAACCCTTACGGCGCACACTGATATTAGGAACACATTTGATTTGCATTGCTCTTTTTTTTTGCTTCTCTCTCCCCTTTCCTTTCTCGCTGCTGCTGCTCACAGACTTGGCTGGGGTGGAAAAACCACGACACAAAGCTGAAACAGATGTGGTGGTGGCCCGGGCGGGTGCAGCCACAGAGCAGGAGCTGAGCTGAGGCTTCACCTGCTACCCTACCAGGCTGAGGCTGCTCCAATTGAGGTTACAGACCCAATTTATTGCAGATCCCTCCAGCCAGCTTCCATTGCAGGTAACAGAGGGGAAAGCGCTCCTCCAATGCGGGGCTGCAGCAGCCTGCAGGGCCACGGAGCAGCGCAACAAAAGCAGAACCACAGCAGCTTTTATTCTTTTTTAATCGTAATCAGTCGTAAAATGCTCCTAAATGATACGGAATAGGAAATGTATACGTTCCTATAATGCCTGCCTCAGCAATCAGAACACAATCATACAAAAATAGAAAATAGGGTATTTATATATATTATATATACGGTATTTATATAAAGGCGAGGTGTCAGAGATGAGATGGTATGTACACAGATCACAACGCACGCACAAAAACAAGAGAGAGAGGAAGTTAAAATAAATACAGAGGGTGTTGAGAGGGAGTGGGGATGCGGGGCTGGGTGTCCCAGCAGCCCTGCAGCCCTTTGCCTTCCACGTGGGTTTGGTCACGGATGGGTGAAGGAGGACAAGCAGCAGCAGTGCTGGGAGCGGGGACTGGAGCACCTCGGGGCGGCTCCAGTATTGCCTCCAGAAGAGCTGGAAGCCGGGTCTTGGTGGGCTGGGGAGAACCTAAATGCAATCAGTTGCTATAAACCGCAGGAGAATAAACGACATAGAAAAATAGAGATCTATCCATCTCAAACGTGGCGCGGCTCCGCGCTCCGTTCCGTGCTGCTGGCAGCTGGGGCTGAGCCCCTCCGGGGAAAGATAAAGAGCAGATTCCTACTCGACCCCGAGGTCCTGGCCAGAAACGTCAGCAGAGTACCAAGAATTCAATCCAAAAATAAATAGGCCCGGGGCGGCCGTCCAAGGACACGTTATGGGGGGGTGCGGCAGTGCAGGCGCTCCCCTGATGCCCGGAGCAGCACAGGGGATGTGAGCAGGCACGGCCAGGAGCCGTCCCTCTGCATCTGCGTAGCATACAGATATAAATAAGGACCTTTTAATCTTAATAAATATCAGGTATATGCTTTGTACAGTATACACATAATGCCCCTGTCTGCCGGCCGCAGCCTCGCGGCGCGGGAAGGATTCACACGTAGTTCTCCTCCGCGTTATCCGTCTCCAGGGAGAACCTGGCCGAGGCTGGAAGGGAGGGGAGAAAAGAAGAAAAGGAATGAGGGGATATAAAAAAAGGGTACGGATGTGCAAAGCCCCACCGATGGCCGAGCTCCTGGTCCCGCTCACCTGAGCAGCTCCCGTAGTGCCGCACGCCGATGGAGCGCCCCAGGTGGCACGTGGCCCTGCGCAGGTGGCACGCCGACGGGTAGGTGATGTTGTTGTTGCCACAGAGAGCGTGGTCCAGGCTGGTGGGTTCTGGACACGGAGCCGTCCGACACATCACACAGTGAGCGCTGCCCGTTTGGTCCACCACGCAAGTGTGGGTGCCTGGACACACCACGCTGGAACAGGATTCTAAAGGGAAGCACGTGAGTCTGAGGCTCAGCATCTCAGGAAGAGCGAGTTGTGAAGTTCACCATCCCACTCCCACGGTCACTGCACCCAGGAAGCAAGGAGGAAGCGGGAATCGTGCATGCAACAGAGAGCTGACATCCTCACTGCAGTGCCCAAGCTACCAACACCTGGCCTTTAAAGAAGGAGCGGGGTGGATCAGGACCTGGGAAGGGCTCTGAGCCCCATAGGAGAGCAGGGAGCTCATGCACCCCGTCCTGTGGGCTCTGCACTCCAGCAGCCCTGGTGCACAGCAGACCCGCCGTACTCCCCGGATGCTGTAAACACGGCTCGAAGCCTTCCCTTCTCCTCCCTCTATTTTCCTGCTGGATTGGAAGGAGACTTGGCATCTGCAACTCCCAGCTTGCAACTCACATTTCTTGCCCCAAATTTTACTGTGCAGTCCAGAGCTTGACAGGCAAAGCATTTCAGAGAGGAGGGCTGGCGAAAATAATCATAATAATTCTGACAGTTCTTGGCAGGGCAGAGGAGGATTACTGCTCTCTTTAACAAAACAACAAAAAAGGGGCTCGATGTTTGGAAGTGACATTTTACGGATTGCTATTCCCCAGCTGCAGCGAAGCTGAATCCCCCATCATATTGATGAGCTGCTCCAGCATCCCAGGCAGCCCCTTGGCCGCCCAGTTTGAGCTGCCACAGTGCCAGCTCTGCTGCTCCACCCTGCAGTGAGGGCGACACAGGGCCAGAGAGCTCAGCCATGAGTTAACCCCAGGCAGGGAGATGCAGGTGGGGGCTGCGCTTGGCCCCTGTGCAGAGCAAACCCAGCCTGCAGATCTGTTCCCATGGGAGAGGAGCAAGCTGCAAAGGCAGCTCTGTCTGCACAGGGCAGGACCAGCTCCCCGATGGCTAGGCTAACAGAGAGATCTGGCTGTGCAGGGCAGGAGAGGTGGGGACGGTGACCTGACGTGCTGGCACAACATGACAGAGCAGCGCAGCTTCTCATCATCGCTGCCAAGCTGTGTAATTTGGGGAGCTCGTCGCTGTTCATCCCTTTTTCCCTCCTGGACGCAGCTTGGAAGCAGCGAGAGCCACGGGGCAGGGGATGGGAGCAAAGCAGGGACGCGGCAGAACCTACTTTTGCATTTGCCCTGGTACATCACTTCCAGGTCGGGGTGGTCTCTGCACTTGGCCGTCAGCAGGTCGCACTCATCACGGTAGGTGTAGCCATCAGAGCCGCAGACCTGCAGCTTGCGGGGCAGGCTGGAGCAATCGGGGGCGCAGGCACACTGGGGCCTGCCGTGCTTCATCTTGCACACCTTGTCGGGGCCGCACACCACCCCCTCACAGCTCTCTGGGGACAGAAGGGAGCACAAGAGCGTGACTCACAGCGGCACCCATGGAGAGATACCTGGAGCTGCCCCTGGGCCCCAGCAGCACGAAGCGCTGCTCGCAGCAGCATCTGGATCTGCTCAGCACTGTGGAGGAGCAGGTCGTTGGCTGCAGCGCAGAGCCATCATCCAACACTTAACCCAGCCAGAGAGCTGGCCCTCAGATCAGCACCAGCTAATTCATTTCTACGGATTTATTTTTTTGGAAGGAAACATTTCTTTTTCTTATGCAATGGAAAAAATCTATCTCTGTAAGGCCCCAGATCCTCCAGAAGGAACTGGGCTTTGCGAGTTGTCTGGGCAATCAAGAGCTCCGCTTTAATCAGACAATACCCAGCCCTGTTTTGCTCCAGGCCTCCGTGACTTGAACACAAGAGCAGGTCACAGCAGAGAGAGGCAGATCCCCCCCCCATCCCATCCGCTTCCCAGAGAGACAGATGGAAGCATTGTCCCCTGGGTGCCTCCCTGCAGGGACAGCACTGGGCTCAAAGGGACTCTGCAGCCACTGCATCCCTGAGGGCAAAGGACAGGGAGAAGACAGCCTGCAGGGAGGGGGGGGGGGACACAGGGCTGGGAGCCCCTCATCTCTGCCTCCAAATGGCCGCAGATGCCACCTGGAGTTAAGGGACCAGGACCCAGCTCCATCACACCCAGTAGGAGGGAAGGAAGCCCTCCCCAGCCCGAGCTTCACCCCAGAGCAGGAGGGATTCCTGCAGACAGGGTGTGTGCTGGGAAGATGTCAGCAGGGAGATAAAGAAGGGGGATTTCCCTGCAGCAACCGGGTCACTTCGGGAGACAGCGAGGGGAGGAGGGGGAAGGGGAAATCCCCTGTCTTCTTGGCCCACGTTCCCAGGAGAAATTCCCCGGTGGGAGACGGGCAGTTTCCTGCTTTGCTCTCTGATTTCCATAGCTGGGACCTGCCCTGAATGGCTCTGAGGGGGGGCACAGCACGGCTGATGCACACTGCAGTGGGGTCCATCTGTCCCACCACAGGAGCATCCATCTGTGACGACCCCAGCCCTGGCACCAGGGGGGTTGGAGAGCCAGGAATTTCACTTCCCAGCAGAGCCACAGAGCAGCCCCCAGCACCCAGCTGCAATTCTCCTGGAGCGACCACCCCAGCACCCAACCCTCAGCCTGGGGAGCCCACCCAGCTCCAGACCAACCAGCACAGCTTTCCCATTTTCCTCATGGTCACTTTGTGCTGAGGTCCCACTCGCAGAGCCTGGGCAGCCACAGTGCCCCTCTGTGGGCTGCTCTGCATGCCCCCATCCCTGCTGAGCACCTGCTATGTGTCTCACAGGGCACAGAATCCAACCTCAAGCACTGGGGCTGCAGTGGGACCTTGGAGGCACTGGAAGGAGTTGTTTTCTTAAGTGCTTTTCTCCCCACCCCTCTTTAAGCAAATAACTCAGTGACCTTCCAAAGACCTGCTCCTGATTCCTGTGGTCAGCAGGTCCTCAGTGGGTTCTCACACGACCACGCAAGTGCTGCGAGGGGATCCGTGCCTGTGGCATGTGCCAAAACATCTGGAAGGCCTGGAACTCACAGCTGGAGGGTTTCCATTTTTGGAACTGTCTGTTATATAAAGCCATCTCACACATATGGGAGGGAGGAGGAAGGGGGAGCAAAGGGGAAGAAATGCATCTTCCCGTGAAAAAAAATATATATGTATCTGTATATAAATAAAAGAAGTTTCCCTCTGATCAGAACTGGAGAGGGCAGCGGGGTCGGGCAGCCCCAGTGATCTGTTGGCTGAGCTCAGCCCTGCACCTCATGGCCACAACCATGGCACACAACCCCACTCTGTTACAGCAGAGCTACCTGGGGGCAGGGGCTGCCCCACAAGCCATGCCCCATGGAACACATTTGGGGATGCAGAGAGGCACCGGGAACTGCTGCACTGCCTGCAGCTGTGGGTTCAGTGCCACCCCCAGCACAGAGCTCGGCTCTACTGCTGTCCCCATCCCGCAGCCCCACACTCACCTTTGCATGGATGGCAGGTCACCAGCCCCAGGAAGCCCAGCAGGCTGATCTTGTTGCCTGGATAGGTGTAATTAGACCAGGCCACGTCCACGTTGCCGTTGGCGCAGCACTCTTCCCACGTCACGCCTGTCTTCAGGATCATGGTGCACTTGGCCTCCTTCCCCTGCTGCAGCCAGCAGATCCCACCTGCAAGGAGGGCAGAGGACGGGGCTTAGCACACTGCGTGATGCCTGGCAGCAGGCAGACAACACCTCCTCGAAGCTTTTCAGGACCCCCTGCCCAGCACCATGAGCCCCACGGAGGGACCATCCCTGCAGCACGCAGCCCCACACACTCTGCCTTTGTGAGCAGGGCACTTGACACAGCCCTTGGGACACGGCCAGCCCAGCGGCATCTGATCCCACTGAATCAAAAGCCTGTTTGTTCCTTAACCTCATGAGCAAATCATTTATACTATTTTTTTTTTTCTTTCTTTTTTTTTTTTTTGTGAGTGATTCCTTTGCAATTTCCGCCTCTGCGAAGCAGCCTCTTCTGACGCTTATTTGGGTTTATGTTCTCATTAGCTGCGTTTGAGGTCTGTTAAACGGCTAAAGATGTGCTCAGGGTTGGGGGAAGGGTTGGATCCCACTGCCAGACACCAGCACGGGGCTGGAGCTGCTCTCCTCCAAAGCAAAGGCTCATCCACGGGGCATCAGCACCCCCCACACCTCCTCCCCCAGCCCTATTTCGCTTTGGAATTCCACAAGGGAATGCTGGTGTGCTGGCAGCAGCTCCCTGCAAGGACCTGAGCCCATCAGGGTGGGCATGGATGGAGCAAACCCCACTGGCCCTGAGCTGTGGGCATCCAACAGCCCACATCTGGGCACCATGGAGCGCAGCACGATGTCAGCGTGGCCCTGCACCCTCCGGGAATTTGTCCAATGGTTCTTTGAAGCCCCTTTTTCCTCCATGATATCCTGCCATCCCAATTCCCCCTACATTACCCACACACCTGCAACACCTGGGGCTGCAGCAATGCCAACACTGCTGGATGTGGGGTGCTGGCACACGGAGCTGTGTTTGCTGCTACGGGCACCCGCATTGACAGCCTTTGCATCCCAGCACCGGTGTGGGGACCCTGCATAAAGTTTGCTGGCTTTTTTTTTTGCTCCTTCTGGACTGTGAAAGAAGCAGCCTGAGCACTGCAAATGGTGCTGCTGTAGGGGAAGCCCGGAGGCCAGGCATGGCCTGAGCAGGAGGCAGAGTAGAATGCAGCCCCAGGTCAAGCTCACTCTACCACCGGCTCTGCTCCCGCTGCCAGCAGCAGGTAGGAGCTGGGCTGTGCTCATGCCAACAGCACCTGCCCACGTGCACGCTGCAAGCCTAGAGCTTCCCAAAACTCTCCTTGGTTTTTCCATGGCTCATGGGTGCCTGACGCCCACAGGGAGAGACCTCCAGGGAAGAGCCGGCACGGAGCCAGGAGCTGCATTGAAACAGCCCAGGAAATTCCCATCACGCGATGCACACTGTGCCAGGAAAGTGGGAGCATGGTAGCAAAGCCAGACCCTGCCTGGTCCCATGGTCCCCAGTGAAACCCAACAGCCTCCTGGTGCCTCCAGAGCCCAGGAGATGGTATGTAAGTCTGATAGCATCCCAGCAGGGATCTTTGGCTACTTCATTTGCAGAATCATCGCCAGCAGAAAGTGAGCTGGCTGCTCGTATGCTTTTAAGTAAAACCAACAAAATATGAAAATGTGAAGCCTCCCTTGGATGCCATGCACTGGAACCTTCTGCCTTCACCCCAGCACTGTGGTTCCAATATTCCCTCATTGCATGGCAGCCTCATGGTGCCCCAGCAGCAATGGGCAGGAGGGCTCCGGGCTGTGCTGTGAACACATCTGGCAGCACGCAGCTATGCAGCAGGGGATGGCTCAGGACCTGGCACTCCAGTGCTCACAGGGAACCGCAGGGAAGCTGAGC
This sequence comes from Lagopus leucura, assembly GCF_019238085.1. Classification (NCBI taxonomy): domain Eukaryota; kingdom Metazoa; phylum Chordata; class Aves; order Galliformes; family Phasianidae; genus Lagopus; species Lagopus leucura. The sequence continues at coordinate 8,412 of NW_024963102.1, read as the reverse complement.
AAGAGGACAGCCGTGACACGTGCAAGCACGAGCTGCTTTCACACTTCCACAGGGCTGAGTCCCACTGACACAGGAGCACCTTCCCCAGACCCTGCAGCTCCCAGCTTCTGCTCCATCCCCATGCACGTACCCACATACACAAAGCAGCAGACAGCAGGGAAGTGGATGTGCCCCAGGATGTGTGGGGGCTCTCCAGGCACCCCATCCTCAGGGTTTCCCTGGCACATTGGCTGTATCACTTTCCATGCTCTTACCTGCAGCAGTCTGCAGGACATGGGCTCAAGCCAGAGGTAGCACACAGCGCTCACACCTGGGGCTTCTCAGTGTTTGAATGGGACCTTGTGAAGCAGGGAGAGGAAATCCCACGGTGTGAAGCAATGCTGCCCGTGATTCTGAGGGCTGCAGCACCCCTGGGCATCTCATAAGAGCCCCTCTGTCCTCTGGGGCACCTCAATGCAGTGCTGTCCAGGGAGTGCTGCTCCCTGCCCATGCTGGCAGCGTGTGATGGAGACAAACGTGATCGTGCGGAGGGGAAGATGGAAACTCCAGCAGTGCTGCAGAAGCAGTGCTGGCAGGCAGCAGCCTCTGCTGAGCACAGCAGGGCTGAGAAGGGCTGGGAAGGGTGACTGGAGCCCAAGGGTCTCAACTAACCCAGGCACTCTGTGGTTTCCCCACACGGCTACGGCCACCAAGCTGCCTGGATGCCAACGAGTGCCCGTACAAGCTGCCAGCACAGTCATCTGAACAGGGAGGGGTTGGAGCTGGAAACTCCACACCCAACCCACGAACTGGCCGTGGCTCTCAGTCCTTCTCAACTTAGCGGAGTGGTTTGCACAGCTCGATGCGCCACGAGCAGTGAGATCCTCTGCGGGACCCTCTGCAGGACGGGCAGCTCCAGCGGCTGCATTCACCTCCAGCCCCGGTGCTGGAACCAGGACAGCGGGTCGATGCACGGCACCGCCTCGGTACAGCTGTGTCAGCGGGGTCGCGCTGCCCAGCCGGGCACTCGCTGCCCGCTGTTGTACCCCACAACCGACGCTGACAAGAGACGAACAGGACGGAGAGGATCCGAACCGACAGCAGAGCCCCGTTCCCGGTCCAAGATCAGCACCAGCCCTCAGCCAGCACCGGAGGGGTCGGGACGGATCGGACCAAAGCGGAGGACAAGCCGGTAACGGCGCCGGGACTCGGGGCCGCCCCTGCCCCCGCCCCAGGCACCTGCCGGCAGGACGGGACGGGACGGGGCGCGGCTCGTCAGCTCCCGTCGGGCGCGGCTGCCCCGTTCCCCCCGCCCCGAGCTCCCTTACCGTGAGCGGCGTCGCCGCCGGCGAGGCTGCAGAGGACGAGCAGGCAAAGAGCCAGCCGGAGCGGCATGGCCGGGCCGGGCCGAGCCGGGCGGCGGCGGGACGGGACGCAACCGGGACGCTCCGGGACCTGTTGGCTGTGAGGCGGCGGCGGGGGCCGGCGGCGTTATAAAGCGACGGGGCGGCGTGAATCACCGGGCGGGGCGGCGGGCGGGACGGGGGGGGAACGGGGCGGCGGGGAGGGAGCGGGGAAAGGGGGGGAGCGGGGAGTACGGGGTGAGGGGTGATGGCGTGGGGGGAACGGGTCCGTGTGTCCGTGTGTCCCTGTGTCCGTGTGTCTGTGTGTCCGTGTGTCCCTGTGTCCGTATGTCCACGGCTGGACCGCCCTGGCTGGCGATACAGAGGGAGCAGTGGCACAGCCAGCTTTTGGGGTACCCCCAAGCTGAGGAGCATACAAGGAGCAGGAGGAGAGAGTTTTGCATGGGGAGACCCCGATGAATTGATTGCTGCTGGGGGAGGGGGGGTGCCCACCTGCCTGACCCTGTACCCCTGCAGCCAGAGTGAGCCCCCCGATCCCATCTGGACCCTCAGAACCCTGCTGGGTCTGTGCTACGTGGCTCCTTTCAGCTTTGCTTCCCGAGCAGCTGTGCAGCTCCGCAGTCCGGCATCACCCACGCTGTGCCAATAGGGAAACTGAGGCACTGTCAGGTCCCACTTCCTCTGGCAGCAGCAGCCCTTGTCAGAGCAAGCCCTGCACAGTGTGGGAGCAAAGGAGAAGGTCTGGGGGGGTTCTACCCCCCACGACACACGCTGTCACTGAGGGCGGGGGTCCTTACCAACATCCTGTGGTCTCCTGCCTGGTGCCATCATGCTAACAACATGTTGGGGTACAACCAGAGTCCTCAACCATCAGCCCAGAGCAGAGAGCCAGACCACGGGGTCCCTCCTGCCTCACTCCTCCTCGTTGCTGCTCCAGGGGCCTTTTCCAGCCCATGAACCTCCCTGTCCCTCCACGCTGTGCAGCTGAGGGGAACACGTTACCCTTTGCACTGGCCTCAGCTGAGGTCATGTTTTCAACAGATCTGGTCTGGCTCTTTCAGGAGAAGGGGCCCCATACGGATGGCCCTGGGGAGCTCGCACCACCCCTCTGCTCCGGCAGCGACCGCCTCGCTCCGAGCTGATGCCAGCACAGCATGAGAAGATCACTCTGGTGCAGGATCTGGCTGGATGCAGTTTGGGTCCAGCAAGACACAGAACAGCAGTGGCCACATGGCCAGAGAGGGGTGTGATGCCAGCAGGACCACAGGCAGGGCGATTGTGTCTGCTGCCACTGCCTTGTCCCTCCCTGCCAGGGAGTGGGAATGGGGAGCTGCCAGCTCTCCACTGAGGTCAATCTCCTCTCTCTTCTCCCTCTGCACCACTAGGGAGTGCAGAATTGGGTTTGGCTTTGGTATAAGCTGTAGAGCATCGCTGAAGAAGCCCTTGGGGCCTGAAGTGCCACGTTGCCTGTGAGCAGAGCGTGTGCTGTGGGGCACGGCAAGGCGCCTGCTGTCCCAGAGGAGGATGGAGGGGCCTGGGAGCCCAGGGAGCACAGGTTTGCAGCATGGTGCCGGCCTCAGGCTGAGCAGCTGTCCCTGCCTCAATCCCATCTGTGTGTTCCCAGCATGTGCCATCCGCTGCAAGCAATTGCCCATGTAAGGACAGAGGGCCGGGGAGCCAAATCCCTGAGCTGGATTCGATAAGAGCGGGCAGTGATGCACTTGCTCACATGTTCATGGATGTCAGAGAAGCTTCACAGAGGCCAAGAAGGGATTTTCCCTGGCTGAGAGCAGCATTGCACAACCGGAGTGTCTGGCAGGGATGGGGTCGTACCTCTCTCCAAGCCGCCACATCTGGATGGAGCAGCACAGCTGGGCTCTGCTTTCTGGCTGTGGACAGAAGGAGCTGGAGGCCAGGAGGGGAACAATTCAGGCCCCTTCCTCCTTCACTGAGTGACGAAGGGCAGCAGTGTGCCGAGGGCTCAGGATCATCCCGTGCTCTGCTGTCCAGGAAGCACTGATGGTTGTGAGGAGGTGGTCTTGGGGAGGGGGCCGGAGCTGGTTCTCAAGCAGCACTGGGAGCAGAACCCACCTGAGCAGTCTGCTGCAAGCTGGGGGGGTCCCACTGCATCCCTTGCTGCACGCACCAATGGGGCAGGTAGCAGTTGCAAGCCAGCAGGTCAGCACTGTTATGGCAAAGGGAGAGAAAGGAAGGCTGGAAACCATGGGAGAAAGCTGCCCTGCTGCAGCACTGGGGCAGGTTTAAGGCCCCGCTGCTCTCCTGGAGCTCAGCTCCTTGCAGATTGGGAGCCAAAGCCATCGGCCCACACGTGGGGCTCGGGGGCGGCGGGCAGAGCTGGGACAAAGGAGCTCTTTGCAGCCGCAGTGAATGGCAGCCTCGCATCTGACCTTTTCTGTCTGGGTGCTGGTATTGTGCTGGGTCAGGAGGTTCCCGTTACGCTTTGGTCTGCAGCGAGATTTCAGGCCGAGGTTCAAGAGGCAGCTATGGCTCTGTTCCCTTGAACTGCCGGGATCCTTTAAGGAGGGAATCTCGCCTCTCTCATCAGTTCAGGCTAATTAAACTCTGCTAAACCGATTAGAGCTGCAATTTACAAGCAGACAGTCAGTTGAGAAGTGTTTCTCCCAGAACCCAGGGTCAGGGCACAGAGGTTTCATATTGACCCTGTGGGAGGTTTTGGACAAGTCCAGCGGAGTTCCAGATGCTGATTCCCCCATGAAGCATAGCAGGAGGCCCCAGCAGCCCACTACCCTCCCTGCTGCAGCAGCACTTGTGCAAGCAGCACCACCCCCTGTGTACCCCCAGGACAGGGTTGTTGGGGTGCTGGGGCTGGCTGCCTGCCTGCTGAGCACCGGGTTGCAGCAAGGCCAGGGCAAGGCTTGACCCCAGCCTCAGTTTCCCTCTTTGCAAAGCCAGGTGAGCTGCTGGGTGCTGCCCCAGGGGGTTGGATTTTCTCTGCCGTGTCTGCATAGCCAGGCAAACCAGGGAGTTATGTATTGCTCACAGCTGCATCACCGGCGCTGGGGAGAGAGCACAGGGCTGAATGCTCTGTGCTTCGATCCCTGGTTGGGCACACTCCACCCCCAGCTCTGACACGCAGCTTCGCCCTATGCCCGGGGCAGCAGCGTCACCTCTCCAAGCCTCAGTTTCCCCATCTGCTGCGGCAAGATAATGTTCCTCTGCTTGATCCTGCACTATCTCACAGGAAGGTTGCATTAGCAGTTAGCTAATGGCTACAAGGAGCTTTGAAGATGAAAAGCCGTGAACAAATGCCAAGAAGTGCTGAGCTGGATGCTCCTCACCTCAGTAATCGTTTCATGTTACTGGGACACTTCCACTTCTGCAAAATGAGAGGGAAGGGTGGGAGCCTGCGTGCGGGGAGGGGCGCGGGGTGCCCGGCTTCCCAAGACCTGCCCCTGCAGATCTGATCACCGCTCGTGTTCTCATCACATGCAGATCCTCCTGCCCTTCCGCCAGCCTGACCTGCTGCTCCCAGCTCTGCTCCCTGCTGCAGCATCCTTGCTGTGCTGCACAGAGCCCTGCGTGCTGCTCCCACACTGCTGCCAACCACCTCACCACCCAGCCTCGTCTCACAGCCCCCAGCCCGCCTTGCTGCTCTTTGCCACCGCCTCACGCTGGTCTTTGGTGTGTCATAAAAGCACTCCTATCACAGGCAATTTGATTTAATTATTCGGGTAAGAATTCACAAGGCACTGTGTCAAATGCTTAATTAAAACCTCAATCTATGCTGCTGCCTGCACCCCACAGTGCGCGCTGGCAGCGATGCGCTCGGCACACTCTCTGGCTGCAGTTGGATGTGAGCTGTCTGCTCCAGCTTTGTAACCCCAGGAGCTCTGCCCTGGCTGGGAATGCCAAGAGAGGGACCCATTCTGCTTTCTCATTGTGCCCAGCGTTGCACCAAAGCACAGCAGAGCTGCTGGGAGCATCGTGCAGGGCAGCACCCACAGTTCTGCACCCACAGTTGGTGCCTCGGTGCTCTTCATGGCTTTGTCCTGATGCCTCTTTCCTTCCAGCAGGGGAAGAAAAGAAGCAGGGTTGGAACTGAATTGGCTTGAGGGCCTCTTCCAGCACCAGCTATTCTGTAATTCTGTGGGAGGTGGAAGAGGGAGCGTGGGGGGAGCAGGCAGAGGGGAGGCAGTTGGGGCGTCCCGGGGCCCCACGCAGCCAAGGAGAAGGGGCTGTGTGCGACGGAGTGCGTTTCCCTCTGAGTGAAAGAACAGATGTCTCTTGTCTATGGCTTGCAGTTGGCTCTGGTTTTCATCTCCCCTGTCTATGCACACGCAGATTTATAGCTGCCTTAATTAGTTCCTTACAAAACAATCTAGTTGCCCGCATGTCTGTCTGAGCCCCGGGAGGTGCAGCGGGCAGGAGGCCGGGGCAACGTGGGGTGGCACAGCCGTTCAGCAGCCCTGGCTGCCTGCATGAGCTCAGGTCACCTGCTGGGGCCGGGGGATGCTCTTGACACAGCCCTGCACGGCCCCATGGGCACAAAGGGCTTCACCTCCTGCTGCATGCAGGGGATGCCTCTGTGATGAAACAGGGCAGACGAACACTCAGCTGCACGCATGCACAAAGCCACCCCAGCACACGTGCACAAAGCCACCTGTGCACATGCGCAGCTTGCACGCTTTGCTCTCTCCATGCCTTAACCTGCACAGCCTGGCCCCAGTGCTGTCCCCAGGTCCCCATGCATGGAGCTTCACGGTGATGCTTCTCTGAGCACCTTTCACGGGCACGCCGTGTAAACAAGCCATGACTCAGCTGCCCGTGTGGTTTCCCCAGTGGAAATGCTTCGTCCGCCGCTGTGGAAAGAGCAAAGATTGCCTGCAGGGAAGAGCCGACAGCTCCATAAAACGTCACGGAGCCGTGCAGGTCTGACTGGGGTGCAGGGGAGATGGTTGGGGTGAACGCTTCCCAGCCCAAACTGAGAGGTGTGCGTGCATTGCAGGCAGCTGAGGGCAGAGCCACTGCGGGTCCCACACCTCCCACAGAGCCCCATCCACCCCACAGCTCCCTTCAGACAAGAAAACTGACTGCTTACATAGCCCAGGCTCGCAGTTAGTAGAAAAACATGTTTTTCGCATTAAAATTTCCCTTGAAAAACAATGGTTTAAATTAAGCATAGGAAAAGAAAAGCAAGGAATCAAAAAAGGGGGTGGGGGTGAGGGAGGCAAAAAATATTTTTAAAAAGGGAAATTTGAGGTGGAGCTTAGAACTCAGAGCCCAAGGGCTGCAGCTTTCCCCCATCCCAAGGAGCTCCTGGAAGCAGGTGGGGTCCCGGGGACTGTGCAGCACTGAATGTGGTTGGAGGAGATGCTGGAGGCTGCGGTGCAGAGCTCAGCCCCAGACGGGCCAGAAAGGGTGAGGTGGGGGGATGCAAATCGTCTGATCTGTCTGTGAGGGAATTCAAAAGGAGGCCGATTCAAATCCGTCGTGACACGAATGGGTTGGGGCTGGCAGACGATCCCTGCGGTGGTTGTTAACAAATCTCGCCGCTTTCCTTTGAGTGGCCTCCAATATATTAATTAAAATAAGCAATTATACACCATCTGGGTGGAGAGGAGCAGGGAGACCAGCTGCACCAGTTCTTCTCCCTTGGCAGGAAGGGTGCAGGAAGGCATTGGGGCTTGGGGAGCTCTATGAGAGCACAGCCGGGCTGTGCCCAACAGCTGCCTGCAGGTCTCCAGACTGACACAGCTGGGTGAGGAGAGCAGGGATCGCCTTCCAGCAACCACTTTGTGTAAGAAGACAGGGGCCCAGAGGCTAAGTCCTTATAGAAAATGACCTGCCCGTGTCATGGGGGAGGTGGGAGCAGAGAGGGAAACCGAGCGCAAAGCAGCCCAGGATCTGCTGGTTTGTGCTGCTTGCCCTTTCCAGAAGGTCCGCATCCATCCCCAGGGATGGGGAATGCTGTGAGCAGGAGACCCTCCCCCCCCCAACCCCCCAAAGAACAGGAGATGGGGCAGGCAGAGTGGGAGTGCCAGGGGAAACACGTCTGCTCAGTGCAACGTCTGTGCAGAACAACAGCCACATGTCTGGGCTTTATCTCAGCGCAGCACATCTCGTGTCAGCAAATCCCTCAGTCACAGGGTTTTATCCACGGCCTGCAGTTTGTTAATTAGAAAAGTTCTTGCCTGCAGGGCACGCTCATGCCCAGAGAGACCCTGGTGCTGGGGATCCTCACCCTGCTGACACCCTCAGTGCGATGGGCACAGGACCCAGCACCACACACATGGATGCATACGTACACACACACACACATAAGTATGCACATGTGTGCACACACACACAGAGCCCACGGCAGCCCCTCAGCAGCCCCTGGCACCACTGGCACCACTGGAATTAAGTCATGTCTCAGGAGGTGAGCTCATCACCAACACCCACAGCCGGGCACTGCGAGTGGCAGCAGAGGTGGCCGCAGGCCCTGCCCAGCCCCACCAGGTACCCTGGGAACGTGGCACCACATCTGTGCCAGCTGCAGGAACGCGCCCTGCCCTGAGGCCTGCTCCCATGTGAAACCCAGCCTTCCTCCTCCTCTTCCTCCTCCTGACAGTGGCATCACGCTCTTTGCATCTCCTGCAAAGGCTCCTGTCAGGCTTACGGGGTGGCTGCCAGCTCTGTGCCATTTGCCCCCACTCCGGAACCCAGCAGGTCTCAATGTGAGGCTGATGCACTCCCAGGTGCCTGGGAATTCAGATCCCTGGTTTGGGGTCACAGAGGGACACTCATCCCCACCACCACTGTGGTATAGCCCAGAGGTGCCCCCCTCCCATCCCCATCCCATCCCTTCCCATCCACCTCATCCATCCCGTCCCATTTCATCCACTCCATCCATCCCATCCCAACCATCCTATCCTACCCCATTCCACCCATCCCATCCTACCCCATTCCATCCCTTCCCACCCCATCCCACCTCATCCCTTCCCACCCCATCCCATTCCACCCCATCCCACCCCATCCCATCCCATCCCCCCCATCCCATCCTATCCCATCCCATCCCATTCCATCCCATCCCCATCCCACCCCCCCC